>NW_010137521.1:0-11048 GCF_000699245.1 Pterocles gutturalis | reverse complement strand
TGTGCCCCCTCTTCAATGTGTCATTCACAAAATTGCTGACTGGCTCAGCCCTGGCCAGGAGCAGGTCCAGCCTGGAGCTGGGGAAACTTCTACCAGCTTCTCACAGCGACCATCTCGGTAGTCCCCTCCCCTGTTGCCAAAACCTTGGAGCTGGGGGAACTGTTAGCAGTTATTTACATGACCCATCACTGTAGCCCCTCCCCACTACCAAAAAAGCCACCACACAAAACCACAAAACCCCAGATGGTGCTTGGGTCTGTGGCTGTGAAAGCACCACCAGTAGATGCCCTCCGTGCAGAAAGGGCAGAAGCACCAATGCCGTGAGAGGCTCCCATAAACCTGCTCAATCCCCGTCCCCCGGCCCCGAGCATACCCCCTCTCCAAAACCCAGCACCTCCCCACAGCCTCACCTGGACAGTGGAAAGGATGTTTAGTATAAAGAGCAATCACTTCTCAAGCACGCATCCAGGGGCACCATGTGAGTGGCTGAAACTCTCTACAGGAGGTGAGCGAGACAGGACTGGGCTACGATTTCTGTTTCTTCCTGCAGCTGAGGCTATTAAATTTTCATTTGAAAAACACAAAGGGATGGCATTCGAAGGTTCATGTGTTAATGCCAGGGAAGCAAGATCAGTCAATGTACCATATAATTTTCTACAAACACAAGCTGAAAGGGATAAAGCAGAAAACAACTGTTTGAATTTGTGAAAGCAGACAAAGTAAAACCAACTGAGTAAGGAAGAAACACAGGCAAGGTTTAAAACAGGGCAGCAGTCTTAGCATCTGACAGCATTTAATTTCAATTAATGACTAGGCTACTAGTACCAGTTACAGTATCTTGGGAATAAAATATCCAAGGAAACCGTAAACTCTTGCTGAAGAGGGATTTTAAAAATACTGTCACATATCTGTACATCTGCAGTTCTTCTAGTGCTATAAAAAGGTAAGCCACTCCATCAGCTTTGAAATTTCAGGTCTTTGACACATCTGGTTATATCCAATCCCACACAATTCCTCAATTGCTATGAGCCTGAAAAAGTACTTCAAGAGCAGTCTGAAGATAGCTGTCAGCAACTGAAAAGAATGAAGAAATATTTCTCTGTATTTCAAAATACTGAGATTTTCTTAGCAATAGCATTTTTTAAAAGAGAAAAATATTTCAAGGTCATAGTCACATGGTCATTTAGTTTAGAATATTTTTTCAACATAGTGTTAACAAGTTTTCAAAATATTTTTTACCCTGCACCTATGTGTGAATATAAAAATATCTGTGTTACAACGGCAGTTTCTGTGCAAACTAAGCAGGTAGAAGAATAACATGAAGTTTTAAGTCTCATAGGTGCAAGTATAGGTATCAGTTTGCAGAATGGATTACTGAAATAGATAACTGAAATGCTAGTTTTTGTTATTTGATGCTCACAGTTTAAAATAATATGTCTAGCAAAACCTGACATCACCATTATTTGATTTATGATGGATGTAATCCAGGGAATGAATAGAACAGCATGCTATGGATCCAGGCCTGGGCTCCCTCACCCAACCGCCTTAGAATCTAGCCGAGGGAAAATAATGAATTTGCATTAATAAGATGGCGCTTTGATATCTTCTAGTAAATGCATGTCTCAGGAACATTGGATGGTAAGTTTGGACACATATGTAAACCTTCTTTTGTCTGCCATTGGTCAAAAAATTGTCTTTTCTTTCAATCGAAGATCTAATTTTCTTAATTTCTGGCAATACAGAAAGACTGGAGCTTTATTTCCTTGATAAATTCTAGCATCTTCACATTCTAATAAGATGAGATGAGAACAAATTCTTGGAAAAAGTGTTGGTAAGTAAAACCAACAATCCTGTTTCAAATTTGTACATGTAGTTCAAATTGTGGAAACAAAAGACTTTTGAACATTCTATATCACTCACTGAAAATACTTTTCTAATGAGAAAAAATGCTAGGTCACAGTTTTAAATGTATGGCCTCAGTTCAGTGTGATTCCTTGGCACAAGACTAACTTTAAATATGTGAGTACTCCTGTAAATTTAATTATTCACATTTCTAAATTAGATACGCACATAGATAATGAGTCCAAAATAAGATTACCAAAGAAATTAAATAAAACACTGGCAATGAATACAGTCCCCATATGAGTTAGATGCAGACTCTGTATATTTTTCAACATTTCTTGTAGTTTGAAAACTTATTTTTAATTTATGAATAAACTATAATACCAATACATTAAATAGATGCAAAAATGGCAAAGGAAGATAGATCATCAAGTGCTATCCCTTTCCATTTTCTTTCACTGCCTGAAAAGAACATCTTCCCTTTGAAAAAATCATTCAAAATAAAAACATTTTACCCCAGCTCTATTAAGCAGAAATGAAAATCCTACAGTGAAAATTTCTAATGACGCCTGGTCATGTTTTGCCGTATTAGATGATCTGTACACAATGGAGGGTGTTCTCCATGAACATGAGCTTCCTGTTAGGTTGTCATTAACCTAGCTATCACAGTCTTTCCAGACTCCTCTGTTTCTGAATGGGAATTAGTTATATGAGGAGCTGCATTAGAAATCTCACATTATAGGTCTTATATTCTATGCATTTCAAAAAGACTTTGGGCAGAGAGATATCTTTTTGTCATATTTGTTCCATGTTTTGTGCTACGCATAAGCAACACAGCCATATCTGAAAATTGACTGTGACCTCAAAATTCCGCATTTAACTGAAAGAACAAGTATTCAAAGGTCAGACAGCTACAGTCTTTACTGAAATGTACTAAAAACAGTGACATTTGCTGGAAAAAGGAGTGCAAGATTGATGTCCCTAGTATTAGTGCATCAAGGAGGTAAAGGAAGTGACAGATGACCATAATCTGTCAGATGCTTACATTTGAAGGATATTTGAGTCCACGTAAGCAAATGCAGAGTCTCCCTTCTAGACTCTTTCTGGTGTTGCTGAATATGGATAGAACATTAGGTCTTGGATCAAGTGCCAAGTCTGGAGGCAATACATCAATATACAGAAAACACAGCCAAGGAATTTTCAGTTCTAAGGCTGATTTTAGGGTACTTATGACAGAAAATATTTTTAGTCTCTGTGCATTTGCTGGTGGATTCTCTGTTCTATGCCCTTCTATAAAATGGGAGAGGGAAAGCTAAGACACGCTTATGACTTTTCTTTATAACCATCTTCATCATTATGTGTCTGTCAAGTTTTTTAACAGATTGTAGGTAAGTGTTTGCCTGTGTGGCTACTAAACTGCCTGCCTGATTTCATGAAGCCCATAATGCTCTGTCTCATCACCATCACCCTTTGCAAGCCAGCTCCCTGTTGGGCTGTTTACCATGGCACAATCTTATGACTGAGCAAACAGGGGCAGATTCTACCCCTAGCCTATGTTGCTGGTGGTTGGTGTTGGCTGCAAGCATGCCCCATTCTGTTCGATAACTCATATCCTGCTTTCTCCATCAGGTTGCAGGCCAGATAGGCACCAGTTAGTGAAAGGGACAGAGCAACAGTGTGGAAATCAGGCAAAAGCCTACAAAAAGCTGGGAGAAAAAATTAGCTTTAAAGTCAATGTTTATTATTGTTGCTGCCAATGAACCTAATGCACAGAATTAGGTTAGAATAAATGAACAGAATAAAAATAAAAAAACTAAAACATTCACAGAAAACCACAGAAAGGAATATACACTCTGTGAGCACTGGTCATTCTTATCTATTAATGAAAATATTCGTCCTCCAGAAGACAGACACCCAAGCATCACACACTGCCACCAGTTAATGCACCCCAGGACTCTACTCCATCAGATAAACCTGTAGCACTTTCAAGGAATAACTAAGCATCCCACAGAATATTCCACCTGTAACAGGGTGAAGGCTGTGCACAAGCAGATTAAGGTGATAAAACAAGACAGCGTGGCCCGCAGCAGAAAAAAAAAAAACAGCACGAAAAAAGTAAGAGATACATCAGATGAGGGCACATCACCTGTCCTGCACGAGGACAGCAAAGTAAAGGTGACTACAGACTCAGCAACAGGGTGAAAATAAGATATTGCTGCTTAAATGCAGGAGGAAGGACCCATTTTGGGCAGGTAGGAAAGAGAAGGGTCAGGAAAACACAGAGGGGAAGGAGAGGAAAGTAGGAGAGGGATTTTGCAGCATTTTGATGTCTGGCAACAGTCCCAGTTGCACTGCAAAAATTTCCTTCATTTGTCTGTTTTCAGCCTTTGAGACAAGTGGGAATGTTAAAAGTATGGTCTTTTGTAAAGACTGAGCATTAAGTTGCTAAGTGCCCAGTGCTAAGCCCACTGGTATATTGGTAGGGTGGTCTGCAGGGCCTTTCTGCCACCTGCCCCAGTGTGAGATGGTGTGCAGAACTGAAGAGTATGCCAACGCTTTTCGGGGTTAGCTTGTTTGTTACTGCAGTCACTGTGATGCACCTTTCCTCTAGTCTACATCCAGTATTTATTAACAAATACTAGTAAAAACTGGAAAAGCATAGGTGATATGTAATTGATTTAATACTGGTCCCACCATGTCTGGAGATTACCAAGCACCTGATAGTTTATGAAAAGACTAACAGGCTGAGCCTGAGGTAAGAGTAAATTAGAGCAAATAGTTTTAGAAGCAAATGTCAAATCATGAAATCTGTTTCGCCTCCCAGACTGCAAAAAAATTGGAATACGAACTAAATGTGGCTTTGGTCTAACACATCTTTGTAAACGGAAGATTATTATGCTGTTAATGCAAGAAAATAGCAATGTGTCAAACTCAGGGCTTTGAGCAAATTTTCTGATACATTTCTGAAGCAGCGAGGAAACGTTCCCCAGTGTGAGCCCATGAAACGTATTGTCTTGCACCTATTACTTTGTTTTACTAAGCCAAACATCCAAAAATAGTATCATTCCATGTTTTCCATTTAAACATAATGAGACAGATTTTCAAAGGAAATCATAAGTCATTTGCAAAAAAAAATACAGAAAAATTGCACAGCTAATTTTTGTTCAGTTACCTTGACAGCACCTACATAGCAGGTAATTTCTCTTCCAGATGGGCAATTTTATATCACACAGATACAGAAATGCAACTGACTTTACACACGCTGTAGTCCTTAGGGATTTGGTGCCTTTCTGATAACTAAAAATAAAAGGCACAATAAAAAACCTGTCTTCCTATTCTTTATTATTTAATCCATACATGACCTTACCATTTTGAATTTCTTCTGAAATCAGTTTTGGCCCTGGCAGTTCCTACAGACATTCAATTTGAATAAGAGTTTTATTCAATAACATTTAATTTCTCAGAAACTCTACTGAAATTATTGCCAGCTCCAACGTTCTCATCTATACGCAGAACGTTCTCTTTTTTTCCCTGGAGGAATTTCTGCAATTTTGCTTTATATCCATTGACTAGAGTGGTAACGGCCCTTACTAAAAACCTGTAAATAATGCTATGTATTGTTGAGCAACATCTTCTGCAACAATAACTCCATTAGCCCTGCAGCTACTGTTGCAGATGCAGTGCACACACTCTCACACCAGCCAACGCTTTCTTAAAAAGCTGTGAGGCCATGTGGGGATGGCATGGCTCCCGCTCCCCGCCTGGGGCAGGCAGCAATGCTCCAAGTGCTAGGTACCCTCTTTGGCCTCTTGACTTCTCCTGAGGTTGCTGGTGCTGTCACGCTCACCCTCTCTCAGCACAAGGGTGTTATATGTCTTGCAGGGATTACTGGGACTCACCTCCTCCTGAGAAATAGCACCTTTCAAGTCACATCAGAAGCCATCAGAAGAGTTTTGTTTCCACCTCAGTTGCTCTCTGTTCACCTCAGGGCCCCTGGGGAAGGCTGCAGAGCCAGCCCCCCACATTGTGGGTCCTTCCTGCACCACCTTCAGCCCACCAGGATGAGGGAAATGGAGCCTCTCCAGGCTGCAACAGCTTCCTGACTGCTAAGGGTGGAGCCTAGATAGAGGATGCTCTCATCAAACACTTTCTGTTTTATAGACAAGCAGAATTGGCCCATTTTCTCAGCACAAAGCATCAGTCCATGCAATGTCCATATGACAAGTGTCTGCTAACACCGTATGAGTGGGTCAGTAAGTCAGTTATCCTTTTTCCCCTCAAGCAGCTCAGTTACAATTACTTGTTTACAATGCAAGTGCCAAGATGAGGCAAAAGCTCACAGCTGCTCTATCTGACCACAGAGCTCCCATGTGCCTGTCTTTCAATGGGAGGAGGGCAATGGCATTCCCCTCATGCCCAGGTGAAGGCAGGCACTGGAGGACCAGGGAGAGATGCTGGTGCAGCCTTGGGCTGGTCTCACAGTGGCTGGCAGGGAATATGCTGCAGAAACAGAGACAGAACTAAGACCGGGAGAGGGTTCAAGTTTTGCCTTCTGGGCAATAAGCACTCAGCTCCGGTTATAGGAAAGTTTTTTGAAGGGTTTCCAGAAATTAAATGCATAAATAATGTACAGAAGTAGATTATCAGAGCAGGTGGAAGACACATAATAAAGATCTGACAAAACCTATTTCTGCATTGGGATCACTGGGGCTTCACTGGAAATTTCTTTCTTTCTCCAGTTTTTTAAAAGTGCCTTGCATTATGGTCTTTGCTTCAAGAGGTTGCCACTGTCCCTGATATTGAAAGGGAGAAAATAATATATCTTTTTTAAATGTATTTTTACTTTGGCATCTAAGGTGTAGAATGAAATCTGCTGCACAGCCTCTAAAGTATCAGCCATTTTGAGGACCAACAGTTTTCAGGGGCAGAGAAGCACAAGGAAGATGAAGCCTAAGAATTAGTAATTGGTGGGGACATGATTAGTAAAATATGCTGAAAGTCTACGTGGCAACATTACAAAAAAGATCAATTTTGCATTTATTCTCATTGCAGAGCCATTCCCATGTTTTTCAGCAATTGAGCCCTCGCTGTGGGAAAATGTGTTGCTCTGTCTCTTGCTAGTGCATCCACAAGTCATCCGGAGCACCCACCTATGTGACATCCAAGAGAGAAAGCAAGGGCCTGAGAGCAGGAAGATGATTTCTTCTCCCAAGTTAAAAAAAAGATAAGGATTTTTTCACAGGGGTGAAAGGTGGAGGTGGGGCAGATGCCTGGCAGCATTGCTCTGAAAACCAGGCAGAAGGCTTAAATAGTCACTTTTATGTGTTTTTATGGCCTTTGACTTTTTTTTTATGCACTATCAGATTTTTATGGCACCAGGATTTTGCCAACAGTGTGGGATACCAAAGCAGAAAGTTTTGCCAGAGGATTTACCTGAAGGCAAAAGGAAGAAGGAAGGTTGTGTTCTTCAGTTTTATATCTGAGAATGAGCAGTTTATACGGTCTGCATATTTAATGTACCTTGCATTGTTCCTGCATACTACCAGCCTTGCTTTGGAAGCAAATACATGAGTGATCATCTCAACTGTGTTCAAAAGATTTCCATTTCTTGACACCAGCTGACATTTTCTGAATTATTTACAGTGAGACGCTGCAGCATGCATTACATCCCCCTTAAAAGCTTAACTCTTCAAGGCACCTGTCTGGCTTTCCTGGCATTGGAACCACTCATCCAAAGACAGGATGTGGCAGCCAAATTCACCCTATGGCCCTTCTAGACAATTGCTGCCATATCATCAATCTGCAGAGACTCATGCAATGTAATAAAGCATATTGAGCCTTTGAAAATATGTGAAATCCAAATACTATGTGTTTTTCTTAACTATCTGTTCAGTAAACTGCCAGGCTCACAATGGGAGCCTCCAAAAGAAAAACAGCTATGGGCTCTTCTGTGAACATCTTCCTCACCATCTGCAAAGCTTCAAAACTGCTGTACCAGAGAAGACATAGCCCGATGCGGCAGATCCCCAAAGTCACACCAGTAAATGACTTCCCAGAACAGATGGTCAGCTCCTCTGGGCGACAAGGACAGCACCAGCACATGAGGCACGTGTCATATAACAACAGAACATATAACAACAGAAACCCAAAAATTGTGTGGTGAGACATGACATTGAGTAAGGACCTCCATCCAATGGGGCAGACAGGGGATGCGGGTTAGGACCCCCATTCCTTGCCACTCTGTCCAGCAGGTACTGGGCAAGTCTGGCAACAGCTGAGTTCCCCATTCCTATTCACAGCAACTCCCCTGTAGGCTCAACGTGAATATTACTGTGGTAAAGGTGACTGCACAGAGCCTTGTATATCTCACCAGTATGGATCATAAACATAGACTCAATTGCCTTTGTGCTCCTTTTCTGCAAGGGTAAGGAAAGGCTTACATAGGCAGGTATTTGCTATTAACATTTTCTCTTGGAAGAGAAAAAGTGCATGAGATTAAGGCCCAAGCATGCCTGATTTCAACCACAAATATCCCTATTCAGTGTGAGCATTCTTGACTTTCCCCAGGCCACCCAGAAGATCCATGGGGCATGGAGAGCTGGAGAGTGAGGTCTTGTGACTTTATGAACATAACAGGACTCTCCGATTCTAAATGCATGTGAAATCCTAGACTGGAAATGTAGGACCAAGAGGACACCAGAAAGCCCATTTCACTTACATGCTTTAGAAATACAATATTTTATAAATCACTTTGTTTAAAAATGTTTATCATTCAAAAATTGCTATGCCTTGAAGAAGATGTGCTGTGCAATGCACTAGCAGCAAAGGACATCAAAGTCACACTGATTTTTTGGGTGGTTCAGGAATATAAAACTCAGCCAATATAAAAGGAAGAACAGTGTCAGCTACCTGTCTCCTAAAGACCACACAGTGTTCTCTTTCCTGCCTAAGATACATACACAGCCACTGTCTCCATGGTGTCTGATGACACTTGTAATACTGTGCTATCACTTAGTCCTCTTCTACAACCAGAGGAAAAGCCATGTACAAGGGAATATCACACACCAAGCTGCAAATTTAGACAGTAGATTTAAATCCAAAGAGTTACATCCTTCATAAGCAAGCCTTTGTCTCATTGGAAGCCAGTTCTTTGGAAAACAGAAATGCAGGAGCTTTTGAAAATATTGCCATCAGTGCCTTGCTCGCAGTGATGTAGAAAATTGGTAATGAAACAGCAGTTTGAGCCTGCAGATGTCTGAAGGTGCAGGATACCACTTTCCTCCAGGCATTCCCTCCCTTTCTTTTCAAAATGCCTATGTTTTCCAGCTGGTAGAATTTGCTTAAGTCTCAGTTTATGGTGACTAAAAGGTTTAACGGCTGAAAAAAACAGCCTGAGGGTCAGAAATCTCCAGCTCGGTTCAGCCCTGGATCACTGCATTGATCCAAGACTGGGGTCAAGAGCCTGACCTCTCCGAGCTTTTTTTATGTCCGGTAGTGAAATGCAACTATTGTAATTGATGCGTTGTTTATAAATGTAATTGATTTTAAAGAGCTCAGAGCCCCTCAGATGAAGCCACTAATAGCAAGCAATGCTGTTATTGCCATTCTAAAAACTGCTGAAACATGAGTAGTGCTACAAAGAGCAAAGCTCTACCTAGCAGTCTAACTAGGATATCTTTTGATACCCTGCTGTTAAGAAAACATACCTGAAAAATTGTGAAATTTATACCCTGCTCTGATGAATCAGGCAATACATTGAGGCTATGCTTGCCTACAGTGAACAGGGCCCTCTATCCACACAGAAAAGTATATGTGTGTCTGTGTGTGTGTGTGTTTACGTGTGTGTTTTGTCCACATACCTGAATACACACATAAAAGCACATGGGTGCCACACATAACCGCATTCAGCACAGGTTGGATACCAAACTTCACGGGTAGTTGACCGGTGGAGTTCTTTGTAATCAGCGTGAGGGGCTCTTTGCAGTCAGCACGCGAAGTTCTTGGACACCACACAGACGAGCCAATTATGATGAAAGTGTAAGCCATTTATTGTGTGTTGCGCACGTGCTTTTTTACAGAGCTCTTTCAGATTTGGAAGCTACTGATTGGATACAATAATTCAAAATTCTTAATAACAAAATCACTATTGGCTACTTTCAATCCTGGGAATGTAACCTTCGAAGCTATGTCAACACAACCTCTAAAATATTTGTGCTAATAAATTTCTCTCAGTTCCTCCTTATCTTCCTCACGTCCTGTATAATTAGATACCTCTGCACATCTGGCCATTTTTCTTCTTTCCCAGGATCCTCTATCAGCCTTATAATTACAAAGTCTAAAGTTAGTATCATAGTTAAAATTCTACTTCAGCATAAAATGCCCCTACGTTCACGTGTGTATGTATGCAAAAAATCTCATTTGTCTTCAACAGCCTCACAAGCTTTGCTGCATATATCCTTCTGGAGAAACAGCTGAAAAAATGTCTTACATATAACTATGCCACAATATGCGTGCATATCATGGAAAAGCGAAATAGCAAATTCTGTCACTAAAGAGCCCCAAGCAGTTTGGACAGTAAAACGTGCTGTGGTCTCCCTGGCAGCCTTTCAGAGAGCAACAGAATTGGTTTAATTGGTCAGCCAACCGCACAAAACATTAACATCATTTTCTGTTATTTGAGTACAGTATCTAGCATGTCATCTGTAGACCAGTTCCTTTCTAATGGAGCACAAGCTGTGACAGTCCCATATTTTATGCATAGCAAACCCCCTGTCTTCCTGTAAATCTGTCCATCTGGTATAAATTAGTATCTCTGTGAAGGGAAGTTTCAGCTCTTGTTTTTTTATTTATCACACAAGAAAATATAAATATACTCTTTCTCTTTGGAAACTGGATGTGGACAAAATAGGGCAATGCTGAAAAGGGAAAAGAGAAGCACAGCATTAAAACCAAGAGTGAGGGACAAAAAAAAAAAAAAATTTCTACCATCTCACACAGCATAAAACCAGAAACCACTTCACATTTCTTCATATTCTCTCAACAACACAAATATATTTCACATACAAAACTTGTACAAGAAGTTAGTAGAGAGGAACTCCATAGAGTTACACGCCAGCCTACCACCTGGCTTTTCAAGCTGCTGTGATGGATGCACTCAAGCCCCCTTGCTTTACCAAACCAGCAGCCGTCTGGTTCAGGCTTGTGAT
>NW_010137520.1:0-10977 GCF_000699245.1 Pterocles gutturalis | reverse complement strand
TGCCTCCCTCCCAATTGGAGCGAGACAGGTGTGCATAGCTAACACTATTCTCCCTTTAAAATCACCGCAGTGTTTCCGTACAACTGAATTGTCCTTTGTTGAATGAAGGCAATTAAGGATGATTCATATAAAAAAGCAAGATCTGACTCTGCACAATTATGTTCTCCCTTCACGATAATACTTAGTTGTATATTAGTTCTAAGCCTCATTCTAAAGAGGCAAATGACAGGAAAATTAAACCAAGGTTACAGCAGTGATGTTTGCAATTGGTTGTTACTCTCTGCACAGAACTGTCATTCCATTCATTACATGAAATCTCTGGCCTCATGTGTTTCACAGCAAAAACAGAGAAGTGGGGGAATAAACGTGCATCTCCTTTGTCATCTGTAGCACACTGAAAAGAATGAGGTTCCAGGTAAGGATTCATTTATTTATTTTTTTTTTAAATACAAAGTATCAAAAACAAGTGATGGCCATTACCACTGGTAATTTAGTGGATCTTAACTCGCTGATGTGTACCGCAGTCAAATTAATTTGGACAATTTCTGTGACTAGTCATAAGTCAAAAACAAAATGTGTGAACAGCTCGCTGCTGTGATTTCTACTTGGTCTTGTATAGGACACTCACACACCTTGTGCTGCCAAGATCTTAATTACATCCTAGCCAAGGACTACAGAAAGCCACAAAGTTATGCTCAACGTCACTCTTTTGAAAGAATCTGGGCTCTGACCTGGGGTGCAAATTAACTTCAGCATGCTCCTTACAGAGTGCTGACATGGAGACATTACTTAACTCTCGTACAGCAAGGGTGGCTTGTATGGATCACTCAGGACTATCAGAACAGACTGCTCTGGGACCAAGGACCCGCTCCGTGCGAGCTGGGCTTGCAGTACCAAATTCTCGGGGGAAAAAACCATGAGCCTATTGCTCAGACGTTTGGGGAGCAGTTCGATTTACAATCCTCTAACACAGAAATAATGTTCTTTTCCATAAGAAAACATTTAATTGAAATATTACAAAACAAAAAAAAGTTAGGATGTTGTAAGAAAATAATTTTAGTTGCAGTCTGTAGCAAACACATTGGTCAAGCAAAAGAAGAACAACCAGCTACGTGAGTGCTCATTTCAGAGATCCATTTTTCTTTGCATTAATTTTGCAGTTAAGCAGTTCATTTATCCATATTTGGTCTCTGCCCAGGAATAACGACTCCCTGCGCCGCAAAATCCAAGTATATTCCATGAGTTCTGACGCTATTGTAAAAGCTACTGACAGAGTGACTAAATTCCAATTAATTAAATCCCAATTAAATTAATACTTCTTTGCCATCAAATGCAAGATGATAAAGCTCAATTATAACTCAATATTTTAACAAAAAAAAGGGGGGAGGGAGGAGTATAAATGTAGATTCATACTGACTGCCAGCATGTAAATAAGTAGATAATTTTCAGAAGAGCTCAGGGCCAAAAAGCAGCGGCAAAAGGAGATCTAACACAAACACAGACGACAGATATAGTAAGGCTACCAATGAAACATAATAAAAGCGACATAATGAAGATGTCTGCTTTAACAGAGGAATCGTTCAGAAATACTGCTGGAGAAATACCTTTAGAGTGCTCACTGTTAAAGGATGCATCAAATACTGCCCATGATCCCAAGCCAACAGCATATTTTGTCAACTTACTCAACAGCCTTTGGGATGTGTAATATTTGAACAGTTTTCTCTTAGAGGGTCCCTACCTAAAGGGGAGAGTAATTCTGGGAGAAAACTTAGCTGCTAAGAAATAGGAAGGAGTAGTTATGCTAGTGAGTGCTACTTTCAGAGCACCACACGAAACTGGTTTAGTCATCTTGATAGCTTCTACCCTTCATAGCCGTGAGGGCTGCGAAAAGGAAAAACAGCAGGAAAAGCTCTTGACTAAAAGAAACAAAGCCATAGAAACACAAGGCTTTGGTAATTTTGCTGACTTTGATACTGGGGAGCCTGTTACACCTGCACAAACGTCAGGGAGGAGAGGTCAATGACAAGCGTTTCTGCTGGGATTTATTCACTTTGGAGGGAACAATCTGCCAGACTAGCTGGTTGATGGGATGTTTTGGTTTTCCTCCCAGAAGATCCAGGCTGTTGATGATGCTTTGACAGGATTGTTAACGGAACTCAAACACAGCCCTGCATTAAATCCTCCAAACAAGACATTTCAGTGGCTTGAAACATCCCGAGTTGCAAAAGGGAAGACGAAGCATGTCATTTCAGCTGTACCTATCCACTGCTCCGAGATACCAAAAAATCCTCTGCTGAGAGAGAGGACAAGTAGAGGTTCTGTCTGGCATGGCATTAGAGAGATAAACAAAAGGCAAAACATCCCAAAGTGCAGCTGAACAGCGCTTTGAAACTTGTGGTGTAGCCATTTAATCAGAAAACAGCTGGGATGGAAAAAATCTGATATTTCTTGGCAGTCCATGTGTAACGTTTTCTTCTCACTGGTGAAAAGTAAGATCCCGAGGATTTATAATTGGACAATAATTAATCAAGCATACAGGCACCTCAGCAAATGACACAAAGCTTCAACATCTCTGAACATTCCTTCACTTCTTTCTGCTTTATCCAAAGTACACTTTGAAAACCAAACTCCAAAGTTAAAGACAGAGAGGCTGCCAGGTGGGCCGAGGGAGCTCATGGCACTCGTCAAAAGTAACATGGGAGCATTTCTGCTCTACAGCTAATCCAGAAGGGGAAGATCCACACACATACTATGGCTTAGTGAGATTTCGAAGGAGGATGTGACAAGGACACATACAAAGAGAGGTCCTCCAGTGACCAAGTTTGAGTCCAGATTCAAATGGGACATCTTACCTCAAGCATCTGATTAGTCTATGATGAAGGGAGAGCTACCTGCACAGGCTGGACCTTAACCTTTCGAGAGGTCAAAAGGGCCCAGAAATCAATTTTTAGTTATAGCACTTGGGATGAGCTGCAGTACATTGCGTTGTGCTTGGGTCAAGAGATGAAGTTCAAAAGCTAAATGGCAGTAACGGCTTTTCTGTAGTTTTCTGGTCCATCCCACTTCAGTACTTTCTCAGCACTCGAAAGCCCAGCGCAAAGGCAGCTGTTGACACTGCCCACAGCCCATCAGTCTGCGTAAAAGAAACACTTTAGGATTGCATCAGTAAAAAATATGCCTGTCAAATCAGCTCCAACGTACAAAAGAGAGATACCGCAACTGTCATTGAACGTAACATCAAAAGATCAAAAAATGAAACTTCATCTTTTGACTTAAAGGTTAACCATTTCTCGGGACGATAAAATATTCAAACTATTTGAAAACTCTAATGCTGGTGTGCCTTCGCTCCTCCATTCACAGCAACGAGAAAAGAGAACATGGTCCGCACAGCTGTCCCCGTCACACGCTAGGAGCCAGTGCAAAGATAGATGGAGAGACATCCCAGTGAAAGCTGTGACTGCAAAAACCATTTAATGAAAAATCTTCTGGCTCATGTTCATGTGATCAGTACCATCCAGCAAAGTGCCCTGAAAACACCTCTGGAGGCAGAAGCACCTACTGGAAGACATGGTACCTGTAGGTGTCGCAGAGGGCACCGATCGCCACCTGCCCTTTTGGCCTCTTGCGTTTCAAAGCAGACACAGAGGAATCTGCTGCTGGGATTGGCAGCTAAAACTAAGGAGTTTGAAAATTAAACTCTTCCTTCATCTACAGGTGTCAGAGAGCAATGCAGCCGAAACAAAGAAGACTGGGCAAGATTTCTTGTAGCGCCTTGATAACCCCCCTCCCACCTCAAATAAACACTCAAACCACACTATTTCCTCACTAGGATGGCCTTTAGCAAGAAAATGTGTGTGTGACAAACAAAGCTTTCTACAGACTGCATTAGAAACAATTGCTACAGAATATTTAAAGGAAATGCCTTCATTTTTATCTAAGTCGGGTGGCATAAGAGTAACCGTGCTAAAACTCATATGGTCTTTGTCAAAACAGATTCTAGTTCCACGCAGTCAAAACCCAGCACACTAGCTGCTTCCCATTGCTGAAACGTTACAAACTACAGAGGCACACAAAATGCCTTTGCATCTACCATGAGTGAGCGTGAACTGGCAATAACCATACTCCCAAACAGGTAGATGACGGATTTGACTGGTGTCAAAACCTTGTTTTTATACCAAGCGTTTCATTCCAACACTCACAAATGACCATGGTGCCACTGAAACAGAACCACTTCTGCGGCAGACAGTGGCAACCTAAAACACATCGTACAAGGTTTGAGGGAAATAAAATGTTGGCAAAGATAACATTGTCAAAACTCCATTTCTGTGAAAATTGCTCTGGGAACTTTCAAGCGCATTTCAAGTACCTGAAAGTATTTTCAATTTATGTCGTTTCAACTACATAAAGCAGAGACAAGACCTCAAGGTTATATTTTAAATTTTCTTCTTCACTCCTCATCCTGAGAAACCAGTCTTTCCTCAGAATAAACTGAATAATAGTCAATTTGTACTTCGCTTTCTCCAATTCACTGTTAAGACCAGCTGCTATACACAAAGCTGAGGAGGAACTAAAAGTATTTTCTAAACATTTGCTTAACTGCAGGCAGGGTTTGACCCGGAGAGAGGTGGAAACCAAACAAAGTTGTTGCTCATTCACTGATGTGAACGTATATGGCAGGAGTGCTGGAACACCATTGGTGTGCAATCACCATTTTGGACCAAGCTCTGACATAAGTCAATAGAAACTGCACACTCAAGTGTGCAAATAAATGAAAATGTAATCTTTCAGTTGGAAAACTGAAGTATATAGTTATCCTACAACCTAAATCTGGAAAGAGATTTAGAAACCAATGGTAAATTGGCTGAAGATGCATCTTGAAAGGAAAGGAGGAGGGAGTGTCAGGATAACAAAATAAAGTATTTTGACTTTTTATTGTCAAACATATTTTTGCTTTGAGCTTGACATAAAAAGGATTAGGTCACTTACGAATATAGCAAAATTTATTGCAAGTTTATTGCAGAACAACTGGAGATGCCCAAGAATTCTTCAAATCTTCTATTTGATCATTCCACCCAAATCCAGTTATCAAGGAGCACATCTGTGGCTAATACTTAGTGAATGATTGTCTTTTTAGCCAGAAAAAAAACCGCCGACAAAGCCTTTTGGAGAATATGGAAAAGAGGAATGAACACTCAACCATGTAAAAATCTTAAGATCTTTCTAACGCACATTCTGTTGGAACGAGTAATGTTGAATAATTATCTCTACTTGGTCACTAAAAGCATAAACAAAAACCAAAGAGACTCCAGGAAACAAGATCACTAGTTTTCCATATGCTATATGTGTTGGTATTGTACTCGGGCTGCTGCTTTTTACAGCTGCTAACACTTTGCAGAAGGGCTGTGACTTCTCACTCTGAGTTATTGTCTTCCTGCTCTGAACACATGGGCGCTAGAGCGAACAGCACAGCAGACTCTGTTCAAAGATGTTGCTTTGGAAAAACCAGTATCTGCTGAAGATATCAAATATAAACAACATTTAAAGCCATTACAATGCCCCTCTTGGAACTTAGTGTTATCCAGTTTTGCCAAGTTGCCAAGAAATGCCATTAAAACCTGGCAGAAGCCGCGAAGCAGCACTATGGTGCCGTGTCTCACGTTCATGATGCTTATGATGACAGAAATCCAGTAACATCAGTGGAATTCTTCCTGGTTTGCACCCATTTAAACAAGTCAAAACAGGCTAACTTCACACCAAATGATACTCTTACAGCTAATTTCCCACTTTCTAGGGTGGGAACACCCCTTCTGAAGTTTTGATGATGACCATGAAGAACTGTTAGAACTGGAAAACTCAAGTCCCTTAATGCTGCTACCAGCAGTCTTATATCTATTTCTTTTTTAATAAAATCAAATATATTTAAAAATTTTGAATGGCCCATGTACAGGTTACAGCAGAGACCCGACAATCACAAGAAGCATGTTCCTACACCCATTTGCAGGCTTTCTAATGACCAAGCTGTGGCCAAGGATTTGGACAAGAGCCCCCACATAAGCTAACAGCAACATGGAAAGGGACAGTTCCAGAGTAAACAGAAATTTGTGTCTAAAAACCGAAAGAGAAAATTCCATCTCAATACATTTTCTAATGAGTTCAAGACTTAACTACAGGTACACTAGACCAGGAATTAAAAGCTGCTGGCTAAAGGGTGTGTTTTCTATAGCTAAAATGAAGAAGTTTTCAATATAAATCAAGATATAGCTAACTTATTTGCAGGAAATAATGCCTATAAAGCAAGATGTAGGAATGACAATGTAGCAAGTTGACACAATAAAAGCACAAAACTACAGGAACACAGATGATAGCAACAGATACACAGATTCAGCTCAAAATAGTGAAAACGGAACCATAAAACACCCAGCATATAAGAAGAGATACAATCGGAAATGGTTAAAAAAAGGCAAGATGATATATTTGTAAGAGTTAAAAAACTTGGTATTAAAAGAAGTGCAAAAACACACTTGACATTTGGTAATTTGGAAGGGAAAAAATAGCCCTCACGATATAATATCTGCCTGGTGGTTTGCTCCTATAATGGGAGCTTAGTTAAGAGATAACTAAATTCATGGCAACAATACACATGCATTTTACTGGGCTTATATGATGTTATTATTAAACTAGATAGATTTCATTCAAAATTTAAAAGTTAAAATTCTACAAGTAACAGAATCTATTTCTCCTAGAAAGGAATAGGTTGATATGAGAACAAATCCAGCCAAATGCTCAGAAAAGGTGAAGCAGCTCTTTTAAAGGTTGAACAACGGTGTGGCCTCAGAAACAAATCTATGATATATGCATCACAAAGTTCTCTAGAAATAATGTTTTCAAAGCTGCTAAATAAAACACTAGACTATTTCCTTTCTCACCACTGTTGCTGGTGGGATTATCAGTCCTCTAATGCCCTCCACCACCAGTTTCCTTCTTTACGCTTCTACTTACTCCAGTATCTTAAGCAGAGGAACCCTGAGGATTCCTGTACGTTTTTTTGAGCCAGATGGCTACACGATCATATGCATCATCAGAATTAACAGCAGCATCTCTCTTTGACAGAATAATCTGTAAAAGGTGAGTGAAGACTATGGTGCTCGTGCTTACACCTGTGCACGTTCTCAACCAGAAAATGGGGATCTACGACGAAAGGATCCAAAGCCGACTGCAAAAGCTGGTTATACCTGTGAGAGACCTACAACAACAACAACTGAGCAGCAGTATAATCCATGAGCTGAAACACCAGATCCAAGGCCTTTCAGTAAGCATGTTTTTCTGGAATATCCCCTTAGAAATGTTTTCTTTAAGTTTGTTAAAACAAGTGAGGCCTGCCCACCCTCTCATGTCTTGTTTGATTGGTTTCTTTCCAAGTATGACATGATCCCTGCCCATATGGTTTAAATTAGGGTGAGGCGCTTTGCAACGCTGTGACAAAAAAAAAAGAGTAAGTCATAACAAAGCCAACCAACGGCATTAACGTGTTTAGCAAGACCACAGTTATGATTGCTTCATTTTACAGACCAGAGCCACGTGAAACGCAGCCACGGAGCAGCCACGACAATGGCTAATGCAAGTTTTTCCTCCCCCATCTCAGCACCATCCAGGATATTCCTTTGCCACCATTTTCAGTATCATTTGCCTCCCCAGTCATTTAAATACCAATTCACACTCAGATTTTGGAAACATCTTTGATGCTGCCTCTTAGTCAGTGAAACACCAAACGGTCTGGCAAGACCCAAAGATGTTCAGGCACTTCTGCACTGTCTCTACCCTCCACACTTCCTCGGCTTTCATGTCTCAGGGTCCGAAATCATTAACTAAGTTACTGATAGCTTTTACAGATGACTCCAAGTTTTCATGAACTGAAATTAAGAAGTGTTACAACTTTGGCAGCCAGACCCTGTAAAGCAGCACAGAAATTAGTACGTCTAATGAACTGAATATTGTCTCACGACATCAGCGATAGCAATTGCAGAATAATTTGAAAACTTGGTTATAATAGAATACAAGAAGTACTCCCTTCACTCAAGTATCCAAAGACTCCAGCTCCCCAAATGCAAGTGCTGAATTCTCATGCAAGCCTATGACAAACTCAAATTGCAAAGGAACAGGAATGTTCTCCAAAATCAGAACTTCTCAGAGCACAGCTTCACAGAAAAGCAGAAATTTCTCAGCAGGATCTGCAATCTCATCATATCAGTAAGTTTCTGAGAGGGATGGTAAATGGTGCTCATATTGATTTGGGAGTCTTTATCCTAACTGAACATAGGCGACCAGCGTTTGTGCTGGGAGGGGAGCTCTGGTGTTGGGTTCTGCCTGTGTACAACCTGTCGACTACCAACTTCCCAGGCAGCAAAGCATGTAATAAAATGAGGCCAGACTAAACAAGACCTGTCGGCTGATCAGTGGACTTGACTTCTTGTTTACTCCGTTATAATACAAACCCAGCAGCTGTTATTGACTATCCAGCCTATGACATTATGGTAGCTGGTCTCTGTTGGCTATTCTTCCAAACCTGGCTCCTGTCCTGCTTGAGTTCTGCTCCAAGTGCCGGATCAAACCGATACCAGTTTCCCTCCATGCATT
This sequence comes from Pterocles gutturalis, assembly GCF_000699245.1. Lineage (NCBI taxonomy): Eukaryota > Metazoa > Chordata > Aves > Pterocliformes > Pteroclidae > Pterocles > Pterocles gutturalis. The sequence goes on along the minus strand of NW_010137520.1, from coordinate 2,343 downwards.
GTTCTGTCTGCTCTACGGATTTCCTGGTGTCGTGATCTCTGTGCACCCCCTCACAATGTTCCTGGGAAATCGCAGTTTGGTGCAAACACCAATATCTTTGGTTCCTAGTGGCTGCTGTCCTTCCTTAGGGTACGTGCCTCCCCATCTTTCACCAGATGTCCTGTCTTTCGCTGTTTGCCTTCACAGAACATCACCGAGCATTTCCATGAAACCATACTGCAATGGCAACGGCATTTATAGAGGTTTGAACGAGCACAGCAGAGCAACTGCAAACACCCTGAGCAGACAGCTCAGCAACTTGTCAATAGGTTTAACCACATCACAGACCCAGAGGCTGTTGTTAGGCTGCCAGCAAAACTACGTGTGACTTTTCTGAGAGGCCAGATACAAGCGCTGGAATGGATCTTTACAGCTTGGCATGGCTGCTGCCCTCTGAGGAAGAACAGTATGATGAGGTGGGAGAACAGCACCACAGCCTCTGTTGGTCTAATGGATAAAAAATGCAGGCAAACTATTTTTAGATGAAAGCATGAAAACATTCTGCTTGAATTAAACTCAGAACCAACTTGAAAAAAAAGCAAGAATAGATGCAAAAATACTTTTAGTAGAAAAATATGTTTAAAATTCTCTAAAAAGAGTTTGGAAGATGCACTTCGTTGCAGGCTCACACAAAGTTTAAAAATGAGGTGACAACCACCGTGCTCTAACCTCCAAACACTCTTTGAGGCTGTCTGCACTCCCATGGGAGTTCTGAGGATGCTTTGAATGAGCACAGCGATGCAGCACCTACGTAAATGAAGATAGCAACCACACATTGGCCAAGTGGAGTAAATCAGTGCAAAGGAGGGGTAGTCACAGCAAGAGACTTGTCAAAAATGGGTGTTTAGAAAAGCTCATCCTCCTACATCCTTTTAATTATCCTTTGTCAGCTACAATCCTTTCCTCCTATACATATTCCTGGGCTTTATTCAGGATAAAGGTCTTAAACCCCGGAGCTGGGCAGCAGAGCCGAGAGGGGAGGGCTGGAAGGAAGCCAGCCTGTGATTTCTCCCAAAGGTTCGAGTCCAAACCAACTGGTTGTGCCAGAGATCACCCCTCTGCCACGTTAGCTCAGAGTTTCAGATTGACTTAACTTAGAGATAAAACTTTTATTTGAAGAAAAAAAAGATGCCTACATTACACTCTGCAGAGACAAAGGCTGATAAACTGCATAATGTGAGTTTAAAGTACTTAAGACTTGTTAGGGCTATATTAACTTATCCATAGATGCTTTGTTTAAATAATGCCATTTTTTTTTAAGCTCAGAAAATGTAACAGTGCTAATATTTCATCCTCTGCAAGATTCTTCTCAGGAAAAATGTGCCTGTAGACATGTTTTCAGGAGAAAAAACAGTAGCAGTGTGAACATACCAGCTTCATCTCCAGGTTATTCAAAGTTACACCACTACTAACACCAAGTCTTGCACTACAGATCACCCAACAGCACTGTTCGATCTGGATCAGGTGTGGGCGTGATCACATTTTTCTAAAATTAGCCAGAACCCCCAAAATGGACTTTATGCCAGCTTCACCTGCCTTCCTGCCAGCAGCAGGGCAACAGACAATATCAGACCTAGAATAAAAACACACCAGTACAGTATAGAAAACCTGAGCCAGAATGAAGTCAATCAGTACGAATTTAATCTACTCAGATATTCTGAACACATCTCGGTGAATTTATACCAAGAGAATACTTTCCTCTTATCAGTTACTAGGAATCTTAAAAACGGATTTACTGTGCTTTTAAGCTATGGCGCCAAGTGCAAAATGGAAGAGTCAAACCAATAAACATCTATTTTGGTGTTCGGCACCAGCGGGAAACAAAATACCCAGCAGGGATGGAAATGCAGCTTAGAGGAGAAAGCAATTAACAGAAAGCGACAATAAAGCAGAGCTTCCCACCACAAAGCACTGCTCCTCATGTCCACACGATTCCTGGAAAGAGGACAAGCTATTAAACCAGAGAGAATTAGACTCTCTATAATGAGGCCAGTTACGCTTATTTCACACACTACCGAGTGTGCAAAATTCAGTCTGAGTTAAGGAGTGTTAGCAGGAACACTGGTCGTTTGACAAATAACGCTGACGCCGACAAATCCCGCTCAGGACAGGCTGCTGCAGCTGAGCCAGGGGCTGTTTGCCTGCCCTCACCCTGGACCTTGCACGCACAACCTCATTTGCAGCAGGAGCTTCTGACACTGGGGGAACGAACATTCACTGGGAAAGTGAGAAAAATCATTACATTAGACTTTTTTGTTCTAATGAACTATATATATGTGTATATATGTGTGTATATATATATGT
>NW_010137519.1:6866-19969 GCF_000699245.1 Pterocles gutturalis | reverse complement strand
CGCCGCCAGCGCGACCTTTGTTGCATTGAGGCGTCCTGTGCTCCTCTGTCTCCTCTCCCGCGTCCCTCGTGTCTGCGCAGGCTGCAGGCTCCCTGGTGCTGCTGGGGCTCTCCGCGCTGCCTAGGGTTGTGTTAGCCTTTCCCTGCAGTGCGGTCTGGTTTAGCTGTAAGGTTTTTAGACCTAGAGCTGCCTCTTACTTTGTGTTTGAACGGTGCTGTTAACAAACAGGCTTCTGTTGGGGACGCCCTTGTATCACCTACCTGCGATATCAGTAGAAATATTACAGTAATACGTTTTTCTAACGCAGGTGAGAGCACGCTGTGAGTTGTTTGTTGCTGGGAACGTGCCTTCGTATGTAATTCTGTTCTGAATGGGGACACGGTCCTGCCTAGAGCTTCTGTGTGCCTTGGGAAAAGGTGTGTAAATAGTTATAGATGAAGGCATTTAAAATAGCAATAAATATTTAGTTCATTTCAAGAATAATTTGCACAACATACAGACGAGATAAGTATGATCTGAAAGTTTACCATGCAAGTCGAAGTAATTTTATTGCTTTGTCAGTTTTCTTTTGTGCATATATGGCATAAAATTAGATCTTCCTTAATGGATATACAGTGGATTGGGGCAAATGTTTACGTTCAAAAATATCCTTTGGCTAGTACTAAAATATCTTCCATTTAATGCCTACGTGATATTCACACTACAAGACAGGTGTTCTATTCCTCTGGCAACTACTGTGTATCCTGTTCTTTGCAGTTTAATATTTAAAACAAGATGTTAAGAATCAGAGTTCTGATCATTGAATTAGAATTAAAGTGGAGCAGAAGCTGATATATTATCTGACACTTGGCTTGTATAGTGCCTGTCACAAAGTAATGGCTCTCTTAAACTGTACATTAATCATCAACAAGAAGTTCAGAAATGTCTGTTTCAATCCAAAAACTTTTATTACCAAATAAATAGCTTTCATATGATTAGAATGAGCAAAGAAATGCCTTTGACAAGAAATTCATTCACATCTAAATTAAGTTAGTTTACACCTTCTCCCCCATGAGTTTAGTTTATTGCAGTTGCCCACCCTTTACTGAAAAGGAAAAAAGTGCATGGGGCAACTTTGCAGGTAAACAAATGTATAGTGAATTATATTTCAAATTATGTATATCCAGTACATATTTTCAAGCATATAATAAAATAGCTTTAGAAAAGCAGAAACTCCCTCCCCTTTTCTTTTTTTAGGAAGTGATCAATATTTGTCAATGGGATGTGTTATTAAAATAATCACAGGCAAAAGCTATACAACTAAAAGATAAGCCTGGCAAGTGGCAATTCTTGGACTCAGAAATTCACAGCCTGTGTGTCATCTGTAAAACAGGGTAAGTTAAACAAGGGGAATAAATTTTGTCTTCCGATTTCCTGGTGGTGAATGGACTTCTGCTTTTAGAACATAGATGAAAGGTATGTTGTCTTTTGGGTTCGGGAATTGTATATTGCTTTTCTGTAACCTGTTGGCTTGCTTTTATGCCAGACAGCTTTTCTGTCATTGTGGGCAAACCCACAGCTCTGCATTGACTGAAATTCCTTTCTCTAACAGTACCGGTACCTATGCCTGCATTCAAGTGTCACTGCACTAAGTTTATGTAGCTCTTTAAATTCCTCAGTTTCTTGTCTTCTTGTACCAGCTGCATTCTCCCTATCCAAGAAAGTGTTCCCAAGTGATCTTTCTGGTATTTTTTGTAGTCTATATATTGACCTTTTGAGTCTTCATTTCTACCCTCTATTGTACTGCATGATGCTTCAGCCATTTATTTCTGCCGTGTTTACCTGACCTAGCCACTGACTAAACCATGAAGTCCCATCCCTGGGTTGGCAGCGCTGGCAGCCTCTCCATCCTGTTCCCCTTTATCCCCCACCCCCTGACAATATTACATTATCTTTACTGTCCCAAAAAAATAGTGGAAAAAACTAAAACAAAATAATATATGAAAGCCCATCCTTATGGTCTCTTTCATTCTTTTTCCATGCTTGTCTTAGTAAGACTAAGACTCTGCTCTTTGAGAAAGAATTATAATTTTCTGTATGGCTTTGTAATGACTAATACAATGGAGTAATGTGTTTTCTAGTATGTGCTGTGACAATATGCATTTCAAACTAAACCAGGATGATCTAACCAAGATAACCAAGCAATGTAGTGGTGGCATACTGAGGAATTAGTGCTTAAACAATTTCTAGCTCCCTTGTTTGTAGTAGTCGCTTTCTGGGTGCTTTTTAGCAACATCTGTGATGAGAATCCTTGTTAAAACAATCTTAAAAAAAACTTTGGTGGGGGAAAAATGTTAAAATTCAGGTCTTTCAGAAATAGACAAACTTCTAAGAAACTGGCTGTGATTGGAAATTAGGAAAAATACATTTTAGGTAGAACTTCCAGTGATGGAGAAAATGATTTATAATCATGCTTATTTTCATTTTTCGTGTATTTGTCTTTATTGCTTACATAAGATTAATGTGTCCAAACTTTAGTTGTTTCAAAATCTTCTAACTATGACTATACAGTTGTTAATGAGCTTAAATCACATTACAGTTTCCTGTTTCACTAGTAAATATATCCTAGTGCTTCAGTTGATGTTAACTCCAAATATGTTTCTTCATGATGTCTTTGTGTAGTGACTGGTTTGATCTGTACTATTGTTGACAGGGACATTGTATTTACATTAATAACTGAATTACCTTGATAATCAGTATGAATAAATTACATATGATGTGAAAAACATTTCTTCTAATCAATTTTGATTTTTCCACCCTTTAGATGTTTCTCTGATTTTTTTTTTTTTTTTTGTGTGTGTGTGTGATAAGATAGCAAGCATCTGACCTCTCTAGAGCGGTTATTATTTTATATGTCCACACATAATAATTGATTTAAAACTTCCTAATTTCTCTTCATAGGATATTTTCAGTGTTTATCATTGTTCAACATTTGAACCTTTCCAGTTCCTTAGTATCCTTTTGGAGAAGGGGTGACTTGTACCTCATGGTTTTTTTGGTGTTTTTTGTTTTGTTTTGTTTTGTTTTTATGATAAGGTCACAGCATTGATTTTTGTAATCCTATTACACTGGCTTTCTTCTAATTCTCTTCCATTCTTTAAGCAGCCCGTTTTATTGTTTTTATTGTAGTGGCATATTGAGCAGAGATTTTAACTGAACTGCTGAAGTGGTGCCCTGGTTCCTTCCTGAGGCCAAAGCATCTGGTGTTCTTTCCCATTAAGGCATAACTGATCTAATGAACAACTTCCATTGAACAGAGGCAGTCCTACCACCTCCCTTGCACCTCACACTGGCATTCACCTGCCTCAGTGATCCAGTGCATGGAACGACACTGTTAAAAAAGCAATCCTAGTCTTACCAGTAAAGGGTTGATTTTTCTCCTGGTTTGCTCCCTGAGCAGGCTTAACAGTGATGGCTGCTGCTGTTATTGCAAGGAGAATAGAGGAGCACATGGCAAAGGAAGGAGGAGGTAGAAGTATGAAGCGTGTCCTTTCTGCAGTGATCTGCATCAGATCAATTTAACTGGCACAAAACTATGCAAAGTTGTAACAGAAGTATTAAGAGCGGTAGAAATACAGTCTGTAAGCATAAGGTGAAAGAGCAAAACAAAGGGTTAAAGAAATGGCCTGTACTGATAATGAAGGACACCATTACTAGGACACCATTCCCGGCAGTATCTGTTTGCCACAGCACAGATGACTTGCCAGCAGAAGACCTTGCATCCTAACAGGAGGAGGGTGGCAACAGGGTTGTAGAAGAGCACAGACACCGTTCTATTTCCTGTTAGCCAAACAGGAGGAGAGACTGCAGGTATATGTGTCACACCTATATTCCAAATGAGGAAAAACTGACAATGGGCAGCAATATGGCCCAATATTTATGGAAGGTGAGGTAAGCAAGATCCTGAGACAAAGGACTAGCTTGTCACAGCTGATGATTCCTGAAGGATATCCTAAAGGATCTGCTCAAAAACCTAGTTTGTTCTTGCTAATTAAGAACAACTCCTGAAATGGGGTGAGGACTTAATAGCTGACAGCCCTTGTCCTATGTTTTGCACAGAAGTTATCTGACCAGACCATTTGGACAGATCTGTCTTGGTGCTTGTGAGTAAGCGAGGATAAGAGTGTGAATGAATTAAATCTATGTGAGAATAAATGTCAGTGGGTAACATCAACATATCTGGAGATTTTGTAGGTAACTCTTACCTTCCCCTTGCCTAACATATTGAGTTTTATTACACTAAGTTCCCTACAGTTGCCCCTTTAATTTGAAACCTCATAAAATATAACTGTTTTCTCTTGGGTTTATTTTAGTATGTGTTTGTTGTGTATCATCATTTAAACATGATTTGGCAGTTTTGGGGCCCACTTACTCATTTTGGTTAGATTAACAGTTTTCCATGATTCTGAGTAACCTAAATAATGGCAGATTTTATGCTATAACTATCTGAGGTTTTTTTGTTTGCTTGCTTCAGGAGGAATTCTTCTCTTACTCTGTGCTTTGAAAGAACTTATTTTCTGTTACCTGGATTAATAGATCCAGAGCAAGAACTAGATCATCAGAAGTAGTAGTTGTTCTGTTTCTTTTGTACATGATGGCTGGTATGACTTTTGCTTATTATTTGTACTAAGATGAGATTTCCAAATTTGTGTGAGATTACGATTTGATTCAAATAACTCCTTGAAGCTCACTGTTTCTTCATGTTTTATTATCTTTTTTTCCAGCAATAATCATGATTTTGGAGACTCAGAGATTTTCTTAGCATGTAAGATAGATCTAGGGGTTTTGCTTCCTTGTTATGGGCTTTAGTGACCTTCTTCATGTTACTGAAATCTCCTTTTTAGTAGAGTATATTTGAAGTTCAATAACAATAGGTGCAGTAGTGATAAGCGAGGAAGGGCCTTGAAAGTGAAGACAAGTAACAGATATTACAGGAGAAGTCAGGGAGAACTGTGGAGACAGTGATGTGTTCTCCAAGTGATCGACTAGGAGAAGGGTCTTTGCAGCAGTTTTCAGAATGAATGCGAGTGAGATTAGACTGCGTTTCTCAAAAGCAGAGAGAAAAATGTTGCTGAATCAAAATGCAATGCTGATGATAACCTGATTGAATGCTTCAGCTGATTGGAAGAATTAAGAAAAATACCATCTTGGAAGTGCTGCACTGAAAGTAGCTGCAAATTATGAATATGTATCTTAGGATTTAGGGTAAATTTGCAATCTAAGGTGCTGCTAGTGTTATGTGTCTAAGCAGTAGGCAGGATGACGGTATAGCTGTGCAGCTTTTTGTGTGTCACCAGCAATTAAGTCAGTCATATGAAAACCTTAAGGATCTGTCCTCAAATATAGTTGTATTGTTTATCATTTGGAGTTCTTCACTTTCTTCCCTTCACGGTTGCTTCTCACGTAATATTGCTTAGAATATTTCCCTACCTGCCACCAAGGACTATTGATCGGTTTGATTTGTTATGTTGCAGTGAGATGGCTAGCATGAAAAAGTGTGGTTTGCATTTGCTGTGAAGGCACTAGTCTTTTTATTTGGTTTATAGTGCTAATGAACACTGGGTACAGTAATTTCTTTACAATTAAATTATGAAGTCAAGTCTTCTAATAGTAATATATTTTATTCAGTTCCTTATTCTGATCCTTCTTGATGATGTAAGAATTCTCCCCAGGAAGAAGAAGCTTACAGTTTGCTTGAGGCCTTTATAGCCAGGTCCTGTAGCAGCCATAGTCGTCCTTTCCTTCCCCCTTCAGGTTGAGAAGGGGGACTGGAGAAAGGGCAGAGGAAATAACATCGGTTCTTGGCTCATTTTCCACTGGCGTATAGTTATATGGGTATGGTAGCAAACAGGTGTGAATTAGAATTGTTTACAGGATTTTCTCACTTAAACCAGAGATGAGGCAACCTTATTATCAGGGAGGCATAATCCAAAGGAAAAAAAAAAAAAACAAAACAAAACAAAACAAAAAAAACAAAAAACCACATCTTTTTAATTTTTTTTGTGTAATTTTTACAATAGATACATTTCCACCAGGTGTGGAAATATTAACTGTTAATGCATTTTTGCAAGAGCAAGAAGAAAGATTGTCTTAGGTGTCTAGTAGTTAGGTGTCCAGATGAAAATATCAAAGTATGTAGTATGCTCAGAAATGCTCCTTTCCTCAGAAATGTAACTCGTGGGAAAGGATTTTGATATTAATAGCCCTTCAGTAGTTTCAGGTTATTCAGAGAAAGAGCAGTGATGTCCAGGTAGGACAGTAAATTACCTTTTACTTGCTAAAAATTTGTGAATTTGTAAATTACTGACCAAATGCACTTCATGGCACGCCAGACTTCTGCAGGCAGAAAGTGTAGTGTGTGTAGTGTGTCTGAAGGATCCCAGTGGCACACAGCCAGTGGGGAGAGATGAGGCGGGAGGTCAGGTGTCCTTCTGCTCCCCACTGGCATGCTCAGCCCTGTGGCTGGGACCACTGCCTGAACACAGAGCCCTGCTGGGTTGTGCTTTCTTCCCATGCTCCGGTGTGCTTACTGAGTGGCAGCCAGGTTTCAGTCTGTAACTCTCTTGAGATGAAATAACCAAAATTTGACACTGTGTTCTGAGTGTGGTGTTCCAAGTTCTTTATCAGGTACCAGTTTCTGACATACATGTGGTATGCAAGTGGGAATTCAACATCAAAATGGAAATAAAGATTTTTATATCCATCCTGAGCTAGCTCCAAGAAGACAAAACCATTACCTTCTGCAAATTTTGGAAATCGCATCTCTTTTGCATATCTATGAGTTTCCTCATATATAAGTAGTCTACATAAAACCAGTGTCACATCTTTGCAAAAAGGGCGTCTTAATGTCCCTGTGCATGGTGAACAGAAAACTTCATATATAGTATTGTTTTTCCACCTAGGAATAACAACAATATGAGTCCTTACCTCTCCATCAGTGCTATAGACAAATCAACGTCTCTTTCAATGCATTTCAGATGTTCATGTCCTCACTTATCTTGGAATCATTTTTAAACATAATATTTCATGTAAAGGGTCTTGCTGCCTCTTAAGCCATCAAGTAGAAAAAATAAAAGTAAGCAGATAGTTCTCCTGAACGTTTGGGGTTGGTTTTGTTGGTTTTTTTTTTTTTTGACAGTGTGTTTATATTGATTTGTCTGGTTGCATGCTGACCTCTGAACATACAATTCTACTATACTAAAGTGAGTATTATGAGTATAGTAAAGGGAAGAACAGTATCATAATTCTGGACAACCTCATACTGTCTTTGGTCTGGCTATCTCAAAGAGGTAGTACCTGTGAAGGTGCAAGGTGCAGCAGAAGGCACAGACCCCTTCCTGGGGTGAATGATAAGTGCTGCTGCTGAAGTTCGGATGACATGATACTCCACAGGGTAGCCCATGGCAATGTCTGCTTGTTCTGCCATAAACCTGGTATCCTGTAGTGTCCTCACTGCTGATGTCACACATTCCTATTGTATTAAAGCCTGTGTTTCGGTAGGCAAACCTCCTTACAAAGTAGAAATTTTTTTGAGACAGTACATTTTTGTATTGGCAACTGGGTATGACACTAGGTGTATGCTACAGTGAGCTTTTATTAGGATGTTAGGGAGAAACATCAGCATAAAAAGTGACTTAATCTTACACGCTGCCAAGCTAGAACTTTTCAAAACCTTCAGATGGGCATAACAGTGAATGTTTTAATAGAAATAATATTATTTTCTGTCAGTTTTACAGTGTTTTAAAATATGGTAAGATTATGTCATTTTAGTTTTTGCCTCCATGTTACTAAGAGGCTAAAAATCTACATGTCTAGAAATGAAGAGTTGATGAAGACAAAAATATCACTTTTATTGATTTTAGATCACTCTCTTTTATTTAAAATAATTAAATTATATATAAATATGAAAAAGCAGCAGCACACAGGAGGTGAGCAAATGCACTGCAGGTACTCTTGTTTGCCTGAAGGGGAATATGCTGTGATCAATTAATGCTGAATAAGCCTCTTGATGCAAGATATCACTGTAGTCTTTCCTGTATCTGCAGCGTTTTATGGTAAAAATGTAACTCTTGTAATGGTCCAGACACTCAGATTATTTTTCTGGGACTAGTTTGGTGTCTCTTTTATTAGAGTTGTGCACTATGGTATCTGATTTAATCCTTTTTCTGTTTACATATTTAGGCCCTAATTCTGCCACTGGATTTGTTCAAATGGACCTCAGTAGCCATGGGGCCTGACTGAGTTAATGGGATTCTGGATCACTGCGAGCTTCTACTCTGAAAATCTGATCATAGGCCTGAATCTAAATTTCTGTTTTATTCCTCTATTTGCTTCTAATTCATGAAAATCATCCTACAAAACTGTATTGTCTTTGAGTCTTATGCACATCTACTTTAGTAGCCTTCAGACACTGTGTGCTTGGGATGTTGTCAGACATAGTATTTCTGTTGTCTTGTGCCAAAAACTCGCGATTGCTATGATTATCGTGTTAGTTTGTCACATTCAATGGCTTCCTACCTAAAATGGAGGAAATAATCACCTGTGTTTTCAATCGTTGTTGAATTTCTTGTAACTTGGATTTTGAAACCAGAGTAACTGTTGGAACTCTATTCAGGTAATTTTTGAAGATGTTGGTAGATTTGTTTTTTATTCATTGGACACAAAGTACCTCTATTTTATTTTTCAGTGTGCTATTTTCTTAGTAGCCTACTATTATGGAAAGGTTTCAATATGATGATACTCTGTGATGTAGACCAATAAAATAAGTAGGAAAAGGCATTACCTTTTACTATCTCTCCTGTTGCTTTTCTATTTCTGTAGCTGTGGTTACATGGCATACTATACAGCTGAGAGTAAGGATATTTTTATGTTTTTGAACCAGAGAATATTTTTTTGCTTACACTAAGTGCTGTTCCCTGTCCTGTTCCATATGACTATATTGCAGTTTCACTGACTACTAAAGTTAAATAGCCCTCATAGAAGCTGGAAAAGACTTTGCAAAATAACATTAAAAATAGTGTTTGAGGGAAAAAATGGATACGCTTGTTAGTATTTATATTGTATAGGATTTTTAAAGCAAGTATGTAGCAATATAGGATAATTAATGGATTAAAAGATGCAAAAATTTCTCTGTATATAGAGAATCAGAAATACCTTCATTTTTTTCCTTTGTAGTCTTTTTACAATTATATCTAAGAGCTTCACAGTATTTGATGAATTTTTGTGTATTCCCAGAACAGCAGAAAAGTCCTGTCTGATCAAGGAGAAAACAAAGCCACTTGTTCAGTCTGTAGTAAAGTCGTTGTTATTAATTGGGGTCTCCTGCCTTTTAACCTTGTGCCTCCAGCTCCATTTCTCCCTCCAAAGCCAGACCTACTATAATCTGCTGCTTTGCATTTCTATGTAAAAGGCCCAAGGTGTTTTGGTTTGGACTCCCAGAAAATGAGGAAGACAAGGTTGGTGGCCGTCTGCCAAGGTGCTTGGTCTGACTCGCTCCTCATTCACAGAAGCCGATGGCGAAGGCAGAGGCAGAACTGAGTGTTCCTGTGTGGCGTTCAACTGCCTTAACCACATGCCCATCGCACTCTTCCTGTAGTTGTCTGTCTTGTTCTCTGCACAACTTCTAGAGCAAACACATATACCAGCCTATAAATAATCTAATTCGATACACAACCCTGATTCATTTCCTGAGCAGCGTGTGTCCTGCACACACAGGGCGGCTGTGGTCCTATGGAAAAGTTTAGCAGAGTGGATGAGGCCAAATATTAAGGCTATTTAGCTTTTAAACTTTGAAATTAAATAATATTATTTTAATGTAGCTTGTTATAGCTATAGCTTGAAGTATTTTTAACAAGGAACAAGAAAAAAATGAATGCTTTTATAAGCGTTTGTAACCGTTCCCCTGTCTAGCATGTGAACGTGAATATTCAGCTCAGTGAAATACAGACCATCAGCCGGTAGGAGGAGGCTGGCTGCCTCTACAGAGAAGGGAAGGAAGGAGGCTGGCTGGTAGATGCCATGGGTATGCCTGGTTTGACCGTTTGTCAAGAGTTTTCTCTTCAGCATTCCTAGCCCAAGAAATTAGCTGCCCTGGAGTTTCCCAGATGTTGGGGGTGTGTGGTGTGTTGCTATAGTCTGCTAATAGTGTAAATAAAGAAATGGAAATCAGAGGTGGGGTTTTCTCCCATCTGTGTTTTTCTGTTGGAAAATAAGAGGAGGCACTCCTCAAGTCTCCCAGTTTTATCCCAGATGAATTTCAGAGGCGATCCATATGATCTTTAATCTCAAAAATAGGTAGCAAAAACTTTTATAATAGAAAAATACTGCTCTTAGCCTTCCCCCTTGTAATCTTTTTCCCAGTTAAACTGTAGTGGCCTGTTGTGTTCATAAACTACGAAGGATGGTGTGTAGACTCCAGCACTGGTGTTGCAAATCACAAGCTCATCTCTTTGTCTTTTATGTTACACTTGATTAGGGTGATAGGTGTTTTTTTCAGAGAAATCTTGACAGACCATGGGCTAGGTTTCAGGTTTTTTTTAATGTTCTACCTTATCCATGGATGATGGTTGAGATTTGGTGACTGGGTTAGTGATGTGCTATGAGGAAAACAAAGCAAGCTCATGCTTTGCTTTTGCATATTTTTCTCTGGGTTATGCAGTCTTTTGCCTCAAGTAATGCAGTAAATTCCCATGTCCTGTAAACAGTGCTGGAGATGATACTGAGATATAAGGGGAGTTAGGAGAATTTTCATCAAGCCATTCACTGAATTTCATAAAAATCAAAATGCTTGCAAAAGTACATCAGTTCCACTGGTATTTTATTGCAAAGAAAAAATTAAAACCCTGAAAGAAAAAATTAAAATCCTGCTTTTAACACTTTTTTTAAAAAAAAAAGTTTTCAAAGTTTCACAGCTGTTGTGAGAACAGGAAAAATCAGTCTTGATAGGGCAGAATCACCTTAAGCCAGCATCTCAACTCAGCACTTCATATTGTGAAACCATGGCCTGAAACTGCTGCCTCTCCTATCAGATATTATTATAACTGATTTATTAATGTACTTCATCTATGCATTGTTTGTAACCTTTTGGCAGACATTGTTTTTTGTTTGGGTTTGAGGTTCTTTTTTTTTGTTTTGAGGGGGTCTTTTTTGGGAGGGGGAGTGGATTGGTTTGTTGATTGGGGTTTTTTTGCAAGCACCTAGTGTGAGGGAGCCCTAATCCATGACTTGGCTTCCAGGTACTAGGATAATACAAGTAGTAATCATGCCTGCTGCTAAAAATTTTCTACCATATTTCCATTTTCATTTGTTTGTCTTCAGCTTCCAGTCATTGATTCTTGTTATGCCTTTTCTCTGATGGATTAAAGAGCTCTTTAGTACTCACTATTTTCTCCCCAGGAAGGTGCTTTTACCCTGTAATCAAGTTACTTCTCAAACTTCTTTTTTTTTTTAAAAAAACTAAACAGATTGAGCTTTTTATGGCTCTCATTATTTTTTCACATTCTCAGATTATTTTTGTGGCTGTTTCCTATTCCTTCTCTAATTTTTCTATTAAAAAGAGATACAAAACTGTATTTTACTAGTCACGTACACAGAAGTAAAATTACTTCACTAGTTACTCCTGTGTTGGTATGGTCAGAAATTGATGTTTTTGCAAGGTCAGATAAAATAAACATCTATTTAATATGACTTCAACACATCTGAGTATGTAATTATTAAAAGACAAAAAAGGATGGATCATTTAAAAAACATTTAAATGCTTCATAAACTTCAAAACGGCTATCAAATCAGCAAAAGTGGGTGTGCAGGAGGGGTATTTGTGTTGATATTGAGGTTTTTAAGGTGACAGAAGTGAAATAAAAATTATCGTCTTAATTCTAAAGCAACGATAATACATCAAAACCTTAATACATACTTGCCAAAATTTTTGTTAGTCACACACTATCTGGGCCACTGAAAATGAGAGACTGTGAATGGACATGAATATATTCATCCTTTACAACTGTTTAATTCCATAAGCAGCCACTTGCTTACATTTGGAAACTATAGAACAGTTATGTGATCTGTTATGCTGTAATAGAAGAAATCACAACGTATGAAGAATTTCTTTTGTTATAAAAGCTATCTCCATTAAGTCACATAGGAGTTCAAATAATCAAAATCCACAACTTCAAAGAGGCTATTGAAAGTTTTACTGCTTCAGTATTTCTTACCAAAGGAGTGCCTACTCATTTTGATTTTTATCTGTATTTTAGGAAAATGTTGAGTTAAATTTACCTTGAGGAAACTAATCAGATCCCTGCCTGCTCAAAGCTTCTTGCCCCTACCCTAAGACTTTTATGCATATCAGCATCTGAATTCAATCCACGCTCCCAGATCCACACTTATCTCTTACGGTAACCATCAGATTTTAATTAAATTGAACTACAGACCTTTTAAACTCTCAGCACTGCAGATCAGTTTGTCTAACATTGTGTCTTACCCAAATTTGAGGTCACCATGTTGACGTTCTGTCCAAACTGTCTTGCTTTCTGACTTCTAAAAGAGTACACCTTTCCTTTGTGGCAACATTCCCTCAGTGAAACTTGGGGCATATTCAATAAGGGACTTAATTTGTTTCAACAAAATTAATGTTCATGGAAACATGGTAGGTAAGGAAAAAGGGAGAATTTAAATAGTAGCAAAGAGTTAAAATCCTCTAAAACTCCTGAAAAAGGAGTAAAGGCAAATAAGGACGGAATAGAAAGTCATGTGGCCTCTAGTTGAGAAAGTACTAATCTAAATAGATTTAGACTACAAATCTGTGTTAATTAAAAAGTTAATGCTAAGATTTTGGTAGCACAGGGTGACTTGGGGTAGAAGTTGTTCCCCTGTGATGATGAGCTCACAGAGCCCTTTTCAAAACAACTCTCTGTTGTTGGAAAGAGATAAGTGGGCATTCTATTGAACGCCTTTTGGTATCCCAGGCTTAGTCGATATAAAGTATGTAATTTCTTACATCCTAGGTTTCCTCAGTTTCTTTTCCTGAGTCTCCCAAGTCCTGGAATAGAACCCTTAAACAAAGGGAA
>NW_010137519.1:0-6835 GCF_000699245.1 Pterocles gutturalis | reverse complement strand
AGGGAAAGAAGATGGTAGAAGAAACAGGGTGATTATGACAGAAGCTGGAGACAGTCTCCCTAAGAATACTAGCATAACTTAATTTCTTTGAATGACCATGTAAGAGGTGATCCTCCTTCCTGAACCACTAATAAATTTGGACAGCTGCATGTAATGGTAGGTGTTTGACTAATGCAGCACCCACTGGAGTATAACATATAATGGATAACCATTCTGGGGGTGTGGGGTGGTGGTTAGAAAATGTCTTTCCCATTAAATAGTGTTGCTGGTGAGTATTTGTTGAGCAGGTACAGCTGCCACAGTGCATTTTCCAGCTCAACTTTGCACAGGAGGAGGGGGGAAAAGCAAAAAAGGGGGGCAGAAGGGAGAAGGGTGGAGAAAGGGTAAGTTTTGTTGAGTCTTCTTCTGCTCTTCCAGTATATGTTATTTGCCCTCGTTAAGTGGTTCACTCTGATAACTTGTAGCACTTGTAATCTTCTTTGAGCACCGTATCTTATTGGGAAGTTAGCAAGTTAATGAATTTGATGAAATTGTGGACAATTCTCTGAATGAATGAGAAACACTTAATTATCTACCATTGCATTGTCAGGGATGAGACAGACAGTACTCAATGACAACCATAGACACTTGGCTGTATTCAGCGAAAGGGCAAGACTGTCCTGTCAAACTATGGAAGTTCCTTTTTGAAGCTGCAAGCTAATGCTTATTTCCTCCAGCAGTTGCTTTAACTGCCTGTGTGCAGTGTAGACATCACGGTAGATCCTGTGCCGTTACGAGATGGTGATGTGTGCTGCATCCTCTATTTCTTCAAATACCAGCATCCCATAAATTCACATTATTTTCCTGTCTTGTGGAGATAATACTGTGTTAGGATTTCTAATATCGGGGACTGTGTTGGTGTTAAGGTATCTTCTACCTGTTCAGAAGCAGATGGTTTATCTTGTGTTGCAGATATGGGTAGAGTAATGTATAAAGGATCAGAGTACAGGTCAGAGTGATGTTTATATATTGTGTATTTTCAGAAAACGTATAGATAAGGGAATAGTATCTCTCTCCCAGCACTATACCTGGCTCAAGGAATCTCCAATTTAACATGTAGCATTGAGGACTATCTGAAGGAGTCCCGGCTGTGAGGGAGAATATTGTGTTGAATCTTCTGGGCTGGATAAAGTAGGAAGGAAGGGCATCTCAGATATTTTTCATCACCTGAAGCCTGGTTGTATTCTGGCTGTTAAGATATAGAAATCTCATAGCAGTGTCAGCATCAGAAGCTTGCCTGCCTCTAGACTGGAGTTTAGAGTGTGAAGGTGGACAGCAGCATTTTGGGTTCATTAGAAACAGCTGGTATCTCTTAACTTGGTGGTGGATGTGAGTGTATAATCACATAAATGGTCTGGAGATTTTGAAGAGGAATTGAATATTTGATGCAATGTTTCCAGAAAGTTGAAGAGATAAGTGGATGTTGCGCTGTGTGTTGAGCTCTCAGCAAAGCAAACATCTCAGCAGGTCAGTGATTTCAGAAATAGTGCAGTTCTGGAAGAACATTTTTTGAACTCCTTTTTGCTGTTGAACCTGAACACAGTTCCCATCTATCTGAAACTGCATTGAGAGCTTCACAGAGACATTTAAAGAAGTTATGTACTTACACTTGAGGAGTAAGATGCTAAAGGAATCACCTCATTGTAGTAAATAATTTCCATTACCTTTACCATGAAATGTTTACTTTCTATACACATTTTCACAGTGAAAAATGTTCATGGTGCAATGATTATCAGAAGAGAAGTCCATACTGGTGTACCTTCATCAGTTTTGCCCACTTCGTGAGCTGAACAGTGTGGACATACACTTTTGCTATGAAATATGTTTTCTTGGATACTTCACTGTATATCTGTTAATTCCTCAAAAAGCATGCAAATTTTAATGTTACCTGTTCATAGAATATTATCCTATTCCATAGGATAAAAGCAGTGTGTAAGTACTGACCCTGATTTAAGAATGTATCAGCTCTTGAAATGATGGAATTGTCTGCAGGGCTCACACGTCAACAAGAATCAGCTGGTTTGCACATGAAGCCTGGTGAGGAAATTACTGCAGCGGCACCAGTACCATCCCTGCTGCCTGCCTCCCTCTCCCAGACCACTTCCTTCAGTCATCAGAGGCTACCTTGTCTGGCTTCTACTTCTCCTCAGTTACCACTTATTCACACATCTAGACTAGCCAGCCACTCATCCAGCCTGAAAGGACAAATGCCCTTCTGAAACCCCGTTCTCTAGATAATGCTTGCTAATAGAAGAGAGCCAGAGAGCCAGCAATATATGCAGACCACTTGACACAATCTGAACAAATCTAGCTGGAAAGGTAAAGCAAAGCACATTCCATGCATTGTTACTATTTGCGGCCATGCTAAGTCTCATTTCTTTGAATGGAGTCTTTATCTTCCAGAAGTTATTTTAAGGAAATATTCGAAGTATCTCCTGAAGATTTCAAGTAAGACACTGGAGGAAAAAACTGGTTATAACTCTGCATCTAATAAGCAACTGGGAACTGTGTTCATCTGGGCTGCGTACAGGCTGGCACTGCAGCCTCAGGAAAAGGGCAAATACGGACAGTGCTTTTTCCGAATGCACTGTGAACAACCTACCCGCTGTACGGCTGGAAGTGTTCAAAGCAACAGTGACAGTCTAAATCACCTGCAGCTCCATCATAAGTACATGTGCCCAGGTGCCTTGTCTCTGCAGATGTTTTGCTCTCATTTTGAGCTGAAAATGTAACATTTTTGCTGGGAAACCTTTCGGATCTCATTAAAAATAGCCTAATTGTAGCTTTGTATTTGACTGACAAGCTAGTTTTTATTGTGCCATTTTCACTGTAATATTCTCTTAATTTTGACCTGAAGAAACAATGATCTCATTCCTTGGGAGGAAGGACAGAGTGACAAAATCCAGAGGTCCATTGACGACACTGAATCTCTTCATTGTCAAAGTGAGCTATGAAATCATCTGCCTTCCAGACAAAACCACTGGGTAGTAAGCAGTGTCCTTCGCAGAAAGCAAAATTCGCAAGAGAAGGTGGTGGTGTGGAACAGCAACCTTCTTGCCCCAGGGGAGGTGTGCTGCCCTGTGTCCCGTGTCTCCTGCATCTCCTGGAATTGGTGCAAGTTCTCACCTTTGTCAGCAACCACAGTGCTCAAGTGGGCAGAGACTTACTAAGGTCTGGCTGTTTATTTACTGTGACTTCCTCTAAAATTGTGCTGGAGGAGTCTCACCAAGGTGTTTCACAAAGTTATTTTGGGAGCTGGGGAGAATGAGATCCCCACTCTGTAACTGTCTCTTGATGAGGCTTCGCTGCCAGCCATGTGGTCTGTGCTACTTGGGATTCTCCATCCTTGTTTGTCTTTGCTGGAAGTCTTCAGTTGTGAGCTACACAGGGAGAGATTCGAAGTGAGAGGAGAATTTTAAATAAATAAAATAAAACTCTGTTTTCATCACTCAGTTGGAACTTTTCTGTTCCTATTCAGCAATGCATTGTTTAGAAGAACAGTTCTGTCTTTGGTGAAGCCTTTCTCCATTATCTGTAAAGAAAATGGAAAACAAAAGGATGTTTTAAGAAACAGTTGAGAATATATAGCTGATGTTTCCATGCAAGTTCAGCTTGCCTTGCATGGAAAAGAAGTTGAACCAAAAAGGCTCCTTACAAACATTTCTACTAGTTTTCAAGTAAGTAGCTACAAAGGATGTGGTAAAAATTGAAGTATCTGAAGACACAGTTCTAATAGAAATCATAATCTTACTCTTGCTTTGCAATATGACATCCAATCCCTGTGACTTTTCCCAAAGCGTACTGTAGTTTGCAAAACACCAGAATTACTAAATAGGCATTTTGAAACTTCCTGTGCAGCTATATACTTTTTTTTTTCCGGAGCAGTCATACTGGGCTGTTATGACCTGAATATTCTGTTGGCAAAGCCTCTGGGTGTGAAGTCAAAGGTGACTTGTGTTATCCAAGTGACTGCACCTGCCATGTGGAGTGTAATTTAAAACAGATTTGGACTTCAGTAGGGTTTGCAGAAGAAGGCATGTTTGTAAAGTATTAGAAGGGATGTGGCACAGCATGAACAAGAGAAGAAACATATACTGCTTCCGTGAAAAATGCTACTGTCTGCAACTGATGAGTAAATTCTTTTTATTTCTGTTGTCAAGGGCCACAAAAGCAACCCACTGGAATATGGAAACCTGTGCAGGCCTGAGCATGTAACTAGCAGAGATGAAGGAACACCTTTACAGGAATATGTCATGTAATCAGAACCTCCTCATCACTTACCTTTTACTAAATTGTTGGCTCTAGACAACAGCTGGGAATAGATGTCTTCCTTTTCCTTCCTTTCAGGTCTGGTTTTCACGGAAGAAACTTTAAAAAAGTTCAGTACGTGCAAAGCTATCAGCTCCTGCACACTAGGCCACATAAGCACTTGTGCTTTTTACAGTTTTCTTCGGCTCCATATTCTGTGTAAAGGTTTAAACTTTAAGACACAAACCAGCCAAAAAAATAAAATACTTTCCTTGAGACAGAAACATTAATGTTCCTTGCTGTTCGTGTATTTTCACATGATTTCAGGTAGCAGAACCGCTGTCTTCATGTGTCTGTCAGCACTTCTTCACAAATGAAGCAGTTTTAGAATTAGGGTCATTACTTGGGAGGATCTGTGACTTCCATAAAGCACCCCACCTTGCCAAACGATTGATAATTGCAATAGAAGAAAGATTTGGAATTTGTTTGCCTTCTCACTGGCATTATCTTGAAAGAAGCCTCAGCTGGAGGAGGAGAAATGTTAGGAGGCAACAATCATAACCAAGCAGCAGCAACTGGCTTGGGCATTAGATCTGGAATAGAAATTACTGGACTCTGGATTAACAAAGAGGATCAGATGAATACTAATACAAATATTCTGTCAGGAGATGTGTAAAAATGAGTATGATTTGTGGGGCCTGTTCCTCAGCCGTGAGGGGTCCAGTTAACTTGGCAAGACTGAGGAGAGACCAGCATTTTCTTGGATGGGAGAACCGCCAGAGGACAAGGGTAGAAGGTGTGAACGATACTCAGAAGCAGCCCTGGTATAAATTTATTGAATGGTAAAGTTGCCCTGCTACATATTCAGATGCTTATTGGGAGGTGCTTTACATCTTGTGAGGCTGAACAGCTCTCAGCTTAATGTGTCTTAACATGTGCTGCCTGATTCTTCGACAGGAACCTATTATATCCTATAGAGAACCTATGTATTACTTCTATGGAACTTAATGGCACTGTGTGCAAAAGTGTCTTGAAGGTAGTAAGCCAGTGAGGAAAAAAAAAATGCAATTTTTGTTTCACATCGTCCAATATGACACAAATGTCAACGTGACACTGAGACCAGTCATCAATGTGTAGCACACTGGACCAAGACTTAGTGTAAAGAGTGTCGCTGCACTCCATCTAGTATGGTAACTCCTCCTAACAATCAGCACCCATGGCCTCTGCTAGGGAACCTGCTCATTTGAGACTTGCTTTCATGGTAACAGTGTCTTATAGACATTTTAGAAACACCACCTCACTTAAAGAAGGAAGAATGAGCACAAAGATTTGTCTGAGGATCATCAAACCATAAGTCTGTGGCAAAGCCAATCTCTTGCAGCCTCTTCTGTGGCTTAATTCCTGGAGACGAACCCTGCAAAGTGACTGTTGGGATGCATCTTCACAGGATTTTATCATTACTTTTCTACTGATACAATTAAAATTATTCAATCCACCTAACATGGATGCAAGGAAATACAGAATTGAGCCATCCCAGCATAGAAGTGTCCGCAGTGAGCTAGTACTAGTACAGTTATATTGGTTTCTTTTTAATCACATTTGTATCTAAAGAAAGAGGAAGCTAGTTTATTGAACTTAGGCCTGGCTGCACTGGAAATCGGTACAGTTTTGACTTCAAGGTTTGGGGCTTTAAAAAAATTCTCTGTACTTGTATAGCTTTCTATTTGCATAGGCCGAAAGTTAATAGACTAGTATTCTCAAAGTTTCTCTCTTACTAAGAACTAAGCAAGCAGCGTTGGGCTAAATGAAAGAGTACATAGTATTATCATTCTTGGATTTAGAGGCTGGTTTTGCATGCGACCTTAAGCACGACTTCCTAGGATTCACTTTTCACTGTAGTAAATTCCTGCTATTGAATGCTGTTAGCCGTGGTCCCACCAAAGGAAAAAGAGATTTATCAATAATTTTATTTTGTCAGATGATAAACTTTAAATTTTATTATTGGTCACAAATGTTCTATGTGTAAACAGTTATTTTGACAATCTACTTAATGATCACATTCTCTTAAAATCTTCTGTTCATGAAGTTTCAGAAGGGTTTGTGGTCTGGCACACAAGGATTTGTCCTATTTTCGCATTTAGATGGTTTACAAAACTTTTAAGGATCACACAGACCACCCTCTTAACATTACCTGCTGCTCCTAGCACCAGCATAACAACAGTAACAAGGTAAGAACGGTTTTTAATACGTACACCCATCTGTAGCTCTCTTCATTCCCGCTTCTGTCAGTTCAGAAGGGTGCTGACGGTGCCTGCGGGGCAGGTCAGCGGGTTCGGAGTTACCACAGCAGTGCTCCGCCCAGGGCTGTTGGCACCAGCAAAGCAGATGTAAACAGCACAGCAGCTGCGGGGGATACCCGGCCACCGCCGCCTGCTCCTCGTCGCCCAGGGGGTTACGAAGAGAGCAAGACCTCCCGGTTCTTGTTCTTACAGATAGTTTACCTGTTTCTGATAAAAATGCCCCATAACGCCGTGTGCGCAGGCAGACT
>NW_010137518.1:3569-27133 GCF_000699245.1 Pterocles gutturalis | reverse complement strand
AATAGCATCGGTCCCAATACCGAACCCTGCAACGGGTTGAGTGGTAGAACAATTTAGATAATTTTGAAGTATTTTAAAAGATCTTACTTGACCATTTTGAAGTGATTGTTTCTGATGGAGCAGACTTTATTTTCTGATTATATTTATACGTACAAGCAGGAAACCTCAGGAAAGAAGTACATTGTTAAAAAAAGACTTTGCCTATACTGGTAGATGAGGACTGCATAATGCAGAGAAGCCCTGACATGTGCTCCTCTCTACTTTTTTTGTCTGCTCTCTGGCAAAGACCAGGCACAGCTGAGGAAAGAATATATGCAAAGGTCTATTTGCAGTCAGGGTCACCCTGCTATGGGGCAGACACTTCAGCCACAGGGACACCATGCCACTTGACCGTAGCACCAAAGGAGAGGCCCTGGCTTGTTTCATTTACTAGTATTGATATAGCTAGTCTGCAGATCCCTGACCACATCTGAACTTGTGTCTGAGGCACACTCCTGGTGTTTTGGTGCCCAAGGTGCAGGTAACAGAGACAAACTTGGCTCTGCTGGCCCTTTGGCCTGCTCTCCGCCCCCCCAGAATATGGTGTCACTCAGCTCAGGAGACATTGCAATTCTTCTCATTATGAGAAAAACCATTACAAAATATTTGCAGATTTTTAAAGCACTAGAAACCATTACTGGTGATAAACTAGGGGGTTGTGTCGTATGCCACATATTTTCAGACTGAAAGAACAAATTTTAACTAGAGAGACTCTTCAAACAGTAGGTGGAAAACACAAGGACAAATTGGATAATGCTAAGCAGCTTTCATCTACTTTAATTAGAGATAATGTATTTCTTAATAATAAAACTGAATTTATGGAAATCAATTTTAAAGTGTAAATTTTTTAATACTTAGGGAAAAAAATTATATATTGACAATATTTCCAGGCTATAAAACCTAAAAGAAAATTTTTTCATTACTATGTTCAGACCCACATCTCAGGTCAGAAATACCTGATTAATCTTATTCCTAACAAAAAAAAATCCTATTCATCAACAAGGATCCATTATTATTTATTAGTATAAATAATTGCCAATTTGTGGATCTATCATCATCAGATTTAAGCATAAAGACAAACCCTGAAAATGTTCCACATCCACTTATCTACAACATATGATGAAAAATATTTTCTCCTTAAAACATAAAAGAAAGACTACCACAGAGGTTGTTGAAATTGTGCTTCAAACCTCATGTCCTTATCAGTTTGCTTACAAGCAGATTAAATTGGCTTTTAATTTTAATCTACATGAACTCTAAGATACTAAAGAAAATGTTTTGGTTTCTACAGGAACAGTATGTAGAAATATTTCCAACTTTTAGACACATTGTCTTTATAGTTTGTTTGTTGTATTTGCATTCATGAATAAAAGTACACCGAGAATATCTGTTAGTCTGATACATGAGCCTAGTGAGAGTACTTGCTATGGTAAAGAAATACATTGTGTGTCTGTCTATGTATGCACATTTGTGCTGAATTCAGATAATTGTTTTCTTTTTCACTTGTTTTGCTTTTCGAGTACTGAGTTATTCGGATGTTAGGTCAAAGCGCTGCAGACTGGCTGCAAGAGAGACAACTGCTTGACCAAATAAAGCCAAAGGGATATTTTCAAATACTTTAAAGCATTTGTAAAAGACATTTAATATGCTTTTTCCTTTGTGCCACCCTGACAGAGAGATATGATGAAATTATAAAAATATTCTAAGACTCTGTTGTATCGTTCTTCTAAAGATATTATTGTTAAATAGCTATTGATACTGAACATTTTCCCCGCTTTTTCCCCTTTCATTTCCTGTAATATCCGCCTAATGGAGCAACACTGAACGATGCTAATGTAAAAACATTGAATTTTACTAGTGTAGAATATTCAGCTTTGTATCTTTCACATATAATAATGTATCTTGCATACATGTATCTATATCTTACATACATGCAGAATATTTGTATATGTGTATTTTAGTTCATCTATTACCACACCATATGGCATGGATTTAACTTTTCATGGGGTTTTACTTTGAAAAATCACCAATCCCAGGATTCTGAATAGTTAGATACACACAACTAAGAGATGTTTAACAACATCTAAAAAGATCTATAAACTAAACTGGGTGTTGTGACAAATTCTCTGAATAAATGCAGGATTTAACATGTTGAGTGGTGCTTTGTATTTCAACATTATCTTCCCTATAGGTTACTAACAGTTGTTTACATATCACGGATTTTATTTTAGTTACATGTGCCTGAAAAGGGAGAATATTTTTATGGTTTTGCAGAGTAGACCTCCACCCCCTCATTTACAATCACTGAGATGGAATGTGAAGATATCAACTTCAGTGATACTTGGATCAGGCCCTTGGACTGTAGTTGGACACACTGAGATCGCTACTAAAAAAGTTGCTTAGGGCAAATGATGCACTTCAGAGGACATGACCTAAATACAGCTTATAGGGGTTTTAGGAAAGCAGAAGTTTGGATAAGAGAGCTTCTAAGACACATGCCCTTCTTATTACTAACAATGTGAACATTTAATTTTTCCTACACATGTCCTCCTCTTCTACTGCCTGTCAGATAAAAAAAGGCTCACAGATGGTTTTGTGGGGGAGATAAAAGACCCTCTTTTAACCTCTACCCCATCCCCCAAATAACTGCATATCCAATGAGAATTTATCAGAAGCCTTATGTGAGTTTCAAAACTTTTGCCAAGTCCACATTTTCTGTTTTACCAAAAATCTAATTTCAGATTTCATTCTTTTAATTAACAGATCACAGATACTACTTTAATTAATTATGCTCTACTAAATTAAATCAGCTAAATGTGGGTGCTTGCTTTTCTGCTGAGCTTGGTTGGAGTTACACTATCAGCACAATGTTCACTGATGGAGAGGACCTGTCCATTCTTAATGACAAATGGGATCATTCTTTAGAGCATTGTGTTGGGTTTAGCTGACCAGATCTCTCCTAGGCTTACACAAGGGCAAGAAAACTTCCCTAATGAATTCTACAGCAAAGTACCTAATCCAGCTCTACTAGATTCAAACAACTTTTACCAGTGATTTCAACTGAAAGTTGAAACTGATTTCAAGCTCCCCCACAACAATTTTTCCCATCTAGTGTATGCATGTTGTCCTTCAAGCAAACAGAACAGGTGTCAAGTTCAAAATCCTGAAAATGTTCCCTCAAATGTCAGCAATAAACAGCATTACAGTGTTACACTATATAAGGTACAGAGAGCTCATCCTTCCCTCAGGACTTTCATCCGTGAGTTTTTCTCATATTATCCCAGAGCCAGGCTGATGTGTTTAATAGGTAGTAAGTTAGATGTGCCTTTTTTCATGACATAATGAAACATTAACATTTATTCTTGTTCTGTGCTCATTTATCTCACTCCCAACTGTGTGTCTTAGAGTAAGGCTCAAAAGCCAGAGACAAAGCGAATCCCAAACTGAGCAAGGATGTCACGGGCTGAAATAATTCTTGTCCCACAGCAAATTAATACAAAAGTATGGGAGCACTTCAGTTCAGATAGAAGTTCTGCAGTTGAGACCAAGAACAGAACCATAGTATCATAAAGACAGTTTAGGTTGGAAGGGACCTCTTGAGATCATTTAGTTCAACCTACTAGTCATAGCAGGGCCAGCCAGACCAAACTGACCAGACCCTCATCTAGTCCAGTTTTGAATCTCCAAGGAAAGAAATTTGACAGCCCTTCCATGGAAAGTGAGCTTTGTAGGACCATGTGGCTATTCACAGAACCACAGTGGAAGAATCTAGGACACTTGTGATATCCTTGATCTCACCTTCTCTATTTCATGTGGCCCATCACAGTCTTTTTTGTTATTTAATATTTTGTCCTAAAGGTTACCGGTTCTGTGGCATGCTGAGTATGGCAAATAGATGTTTTATGAAGTCATATGGACTATACATCTACTGACTGCACTTACAGCAACTGGACCTGATGACCCAGATGGTCTCCTGCAGGTCTCTGCTCATAGCTGAATCTGCAAATATTAACTGCACAAGTAAACTAGTACTTGCATGAATGACAGCTTGTTTTTCATAATCTACAAGAACATATTTTTGCATGTGAAATTACCTGCTTGTGACAGCATAGGCATGTTTTGCATGCATATTTTATGAGAGTTGCCTTTGAAAGATGGTCTTTGGGTAACCTATACAGTCCTCCTGGAAATCCATATAAATGACTTCTGTCCAAGGGTAAATATATGCAAATGAATTAAAGAGGTCCCACCCTTCCTACAAAATTTCAGTTTACCACATGTCAATCCAAAAGATGTATTTTACATATCTGCTTATTAGAGGAACCACACAAAAAATTAATGGAGTGGTACACACCTCCTGTCAACCCATTCTCTATGTGGGGTTGCAAGAGACAGAGCAGAAAAGATTGTCCAATTTTTCACCAGCAATTAAGAGTTGAGAGGATCGAGCTACACCTAATTTGCAGATTTGTTTCCATCCATAGTTCCATTCTCTACTATAAATTATTTAGACTGCTGAGGAATTGAGAAACAGTGTAAAAGAGGAATATGCAAGAAATTAGGGAAGATAAATTAAGGGGAACTTATAGAGTAAGCACAGTATTTAGCAAGACATATGCCCTGGGCTGCTTAACCTGCTCCCCAGGCCCCCATCTCAACATGACTTTGCAAGCACTGCTGACTGCTTTGTTTTATTATGGACCACGGAGATAGCAAATGGGAATGGATGAGAGATACTACCAGGTGATGGAGGAACTCAGTAGCAAGAAGAAAACAGTAAAAGAAAACATATTATTTCTTTTGTTCCTCAGCCCCACACTGAGATACTTCATAGCTTCTGAATTTTGTATAAAATATTATGTCAGGTTTTCCAAGAACTCTGCCAGAATCTACCCGTCAAGAGAATAAGGGAAGTAGGGCATGGACAGGGATGTCCATAAAGACTACTGCATTGCAGACATTCCCCACTGACAAGGGCCATAGCCCTGCAGCAGTACACAAAAATGTTGGCTTTCATTCCTTCATAAACAAGCAGGTGGCCAGGAACAAGTCACCCAGGCCTTCTACTTCCAGTTCTTCACCTGCAAGATAACAATACCTCTCTGAAAGCTGTAAAGAAACATATGTTGATTACAACGAAAGCTCTTTTTTCCTTTTTTTACAGGGAAAAAAAAAAAGCAAGGTATGGTAAAAAAGTGTCCTTGACCCCAACTAAAAGTTGAAAGAACAGGAAAACACTTTTTACATGAAAGATCAAAAATGTGAATAACATTTATCCCCATCTTTTTACCTACCACACTGAACATACCTTTCATACTCTTAACAACTTTGTGGTAACAGGCAAGCCTTGCCCTTGTCTATCCAGGGAGCAGATTTTTAGCATCACTTCCTCCACAGAGGGCCCTGCTCTTCGCTGCCTCTCTCAGCAGAATAGAAAGGTAAAATGAGGGCAAGACTTGAATAAACCTTTGCTTTGGTGTCTAAAGCAATTGCCTAGCAAGTCTCAGCTGCAGGAAAGTGTGTTCTATGATCTGAGATAGAGGAGCAGGAAAAATTAAGTGTTCTCTTCACACACATAGTAACCTGTACTTACACAAGCAGATGAGTTGTGAGTAGTCCCACTGACTCCTATGAGATTGTGTAGATGGCTGAGGTTTCCAGAAACCACCTACCCTGTTTGCATGATGTGGGATCCAATATTATTATGCTGACCAAGCTGTTTATGAGTGTCTTGCTAATGGTTGTACTCCAGAAGCTTTGACTTTACTTCCTTCATGGCCCAATCCAACACCCACCAAAGTAAATTAAATAAGTCTCTTTAGATAGAAATGCTAACAGCACTCAAGGTCCAGAGAAGACAAAGAGAGGCTAGCTCCCACCACTCCATAACACTTCTGTGGCAATGCTATGTTAAACGTAGCATGCTTCGCCATTTCTGTAGTTCCAGGAACTAAGTGCCGTTCCATTTTTATAATTCAAGCTATTAAGTATATTAACCATCTCACGCATTCTGACCAAATGTGCATGGTATACCTCTCAGGAACAATGAGATCAAACTTAAGTTCATGTCCAACATAGGAAATATTTCATATAGCACATAAATGTTTAAAACATGATTGTGCTCTGCTACAGCTCCTTTCAATGCAATTTTAACCTCAGATGAATGTGTGAGTACAACAAAGCAACAGGGAAATCATGCACTGATATTGCAATTCTGAAGATTTATAAAGAAAACTGTGGGGAAAAAACTGCAGTTTGAGGAAAGTCTTGCTTAATGGGGAAAAAAAAAAGCAGCAGAAACAAGCCCTAGTGTGTTGCAACAGTTTTTCTAACTGTTTGAATGTTCAGAAAGGTATTTATCGATCTCTCCTTGTTATAACAGGTTAGGACAGTCTTTTTATTCATAATCTCTGAAATATCTGTTCCTTATTACTTTCTGATTTCTAGTCATTATTATAGTATGAAATAAAGTGGAATTATGAAAAGTTCTAGAGAAATAAAAATGGTCAGTATTCTTTAATGAGGGCTGAAATATTTTTCTACAACTTGGTGTCCACCAGGAGCTGCAGGTCCTTTTCTGCAAACTTGATTTCCAGATGATTCGTCCCCAGTACATACTGGTGCTTAGGGTTACCCCTTCCCAGATGCAGGACTTTGCACTTCTTGTTAAACTTCATGAGGTTAATGTCAGCCCATTACTCCAGGTAATATTTTCAGCTGGAGATACCTCCAAAATCAATTAAAAGAGAATAAGATTCATTATGATTAAGATTAAATAAGCCCTCCATTTACATGTTTTACGTTTGGGAAATATAAACTCTTCTGTAGAAAAAGTACCTGTAAACAGGTAAATGGAGGAAAGAGATCCAATTTTTCTTTTTAGACACAGCCAAATAAAATTAGGAAACATTTACTAAATCTAAAATGCATCAGCTTCTTAATGTTATTCCAGATGTCACTAAATGAATTTACGTTAATACAAAGCAGAAATTATAAATAAATACTAAAGGCCACATCAGATAAGTACTCACATCCAGCCTCCAATCCAAGCATGGACAAGATAGTCCCAAAAGCAGTTATCTACAATTTATGAAGTCTGACTTCTCGTGTTCCTTTCCTATATAGATTATCTACTTGTATTAGATAAGCTTTTTAGCTCTTCTTTCTTTGTCCTCTTTCATATTGCCTATTTTCATGAACCTTGCAGGAGTATAGTGTCCTTGAAACCTCTATTTCTCAATAAAATATGATTTAAAAGTAATAATATGTTCAAATGTTGATGTACGAGACATAGTCACACCTAAAAGACATTAATAAGCATGGGGTAATGAACCAAAGATGCTCTGAATGCCATCTCCTTAAATCTACACTCTGGAACAATGGTGTGTATAAGATTTTCTCAGAAAGTACTACAGAGATAAAAAAACCACTCTTGCTTACTAATTCAAGCTGACACTACGAAAACTAGGTCTCTTCATAACCTGTTGCAGCAATGATATAAACCAAATAACACTGAACATGCTTTAGCTGTAAGTAGTTGTCTTTCATAGCACTACAGCTAACTTAGAGAAATCCACCACATTGATTTAATCATGCTAATAAAGCATCTGGGCAATGCTGACATAAATATAATCCTTGTTCACGGCTTAGTTTTACTTAAAATGGTTGAAAATAGAGCTTTTCCTGATTACTGAAAAGCAAAAAGATCTGTGGCAATGACTAACATTCATTCCCCTTCTGCTCAGTCAGAATACAAATGAGCTGACCTACAAGGCAAGAAAAATATGCATGTTTATCCAGACTTCTGCCTGTAAAGGTATTAGATGAAAGATGTCTCATATTTAAACAATAGCATGCTGCAGGACTTCCAAGTTATGGCATTTGTTAGTAGCAATTAATACTGGGATCATATGCTTCCTGACAGTCTCTGGCAGTTTGTTAGGAATTTTTGGTATTAATATATATTTTAAAGGTTGAAAAGTCATGCAATAGGTGTACATTTGATAGATGTGTGGATATATATTTAAAAAGGAGTGGAAAATCCTAGCAAAGTGAGAATGTACAAAAAAGGCAGAAAAAGGCAACAGCATATTTTACTGTGTTCACTACTTTTGCCATCTTTATTCTTTCCTGCTTGGTTTTCCAGGTCTGGTTCATGATTTGCCAGAAAGAGATCATATCCCTAGTTTGTGTGCTTATCAATATTTAGAAAGGACAAAGATTGGACTCCAGAAAGACAAACCACAGGCAATTATTCATAAGGAATTATTACATGGTTATAAAGATAAGTCTCAAACATAACCAGCTAGTAAAAATAGACTTCTTATTTAATTAAAAAACATTTCTATGCTTAAATGTCTTACTCAATTTCTGTACATTAGTTGATTACATTTTGTATCTCTTTCTTTAAGCCTGGACAACAATTGTGTGCCATTACTGATAATGAATTTGAAAATAAAAATTATTTACTGAAAGAAAAACAGATGTTTTCCCTTTAAGTTTATACACCTTCTTGTGATATGGCTTTGGTAGAAAAAATCAGACCAAGTGCAAAGAAACAAGACAGCAAAGTGGCCTAAAATTTCATCTGTGTTGTGGAACTCATAAGGCAGGTAAGCCTCTGCTTTGGTTTTATAGTGATGGGATTTGCAAATTGCAAGTCTGTTTAATAAAAAAAGCTAAAAGCACCCCTGTATGGATTTAAATGGCAATTTCATCTATTCTACAGAAATACACCTTTCTTACTCCTGTGATTTTGATCACCTGCTGTTCTCCAATTAAACTATGAACAAGTAAAAGGAATGCAATATATTTGCATGTGAAATGCAGCATAGTAACAAACAGAGCTTTTTAAAGAAAAGATCAATTTGGGAAGAACAATGTGTGTCTCTAGTGTACAGCAAAGATTCTTTTATTCTTCTGAATTGAGAAAACAAAGTGCTGGGAGCCTTATTTTCTTAATGAAAGAATCCTGGGATGATTTGCCACCCACCTGGGACTCTGAGTGGCCTGGTGAGTTGAAGGTACAGAAATACTGTGTGTGGTTGAAACAACTGAAAGAACTGCTGATGGAAAGGACTAGTCCAGAAGCTGGAAAACGTGGGTTATATTCTGGGCTTTATTGCCTACTTAGTGTGGAAAAAGCAATGGTATTTCATGTCCGTGTCTTGGTTCTATCCGTTAAACAAGGATTTTCTTTGCGAGTTACTGTGGCCTGAAAGGGCAAGAAGGTCTTAGTTACTGATCTATTTCAGGGGTTTACAGAGAAGTTGCACTCTTCTTAACACACACCTGCTTTGTTTCACAAGTTTAACATTTTTCATTTTACATGCACAGGACTCAGAAAGGAAGAGAGAGGTGCATGGAAGTAACATCCTTGTTGTTACTGGACAGGGAACTAAGCTTCAAGGCAGTGAGGAGCCTGCCAGCAGCCACCTCACACAGCAGCCGGGCAGTCAGAATGGCAGCTGGATCCCCTGGTATCCAGTAAATGCCCTGATCCCTTAGATCATATCTGTCATGTAATAACAACATAGCTCTAACACAAATCAATGCACAAAAGAAGATTCAATCTCATGTCAGTCCTGTTTTGTTTTGGATAACATAATTATCTGGGCTTTCAGTGCTGCAGTTCACCAAAAAAAAAAAAAAACCAAAACAAAACAAAAAAAACCCCTACTTTTAAAAAGCTAGGAAATTTCCAAAAGGAATTTAAAGAAGCACAGGAAAGAAGCTCATCATTTAAGGTTCCCAAAAAGCTGTAAGACAAAGGGAAGCTGTCAGGGCGCTTTGTGGGACAGGGGCTCCCCATGGGGGTCTGTCAGGACAGGCCTGTCAGCCAGGGCCCATCCCACCGCCCCAGCCAGGAGCAGGGCAGCCAAGGGGTACAGGGGTAGATCCAGGCCCAGCCATCAGGCACCTCCCTGGGAACAGGGACAGGCTGAGCCTGGCCCAGGACATGGGCCTGGTTCAGTGGGTCCCACGGCCTGCGAGGGCCGGACCGTAGGGAGCTGGAGACTAGTCCTGCATATCTGGGGCAGGGCTCACAGCCCCTGGGGGATGGCATGGGGCCCTGGGCCACAGGCAGGGCAGAGGAAGCCTAGGGGTCTGGTCAGGGACAGTTGGGGCTGGTGGTGGTGGTGAAACTTGGGTGTTAGGTGGCTCGCTGTCAGCCCTGCCCTGGCACAAAGCTGTGCTGGAATGCACAGGTGAGTTTTCCCATATCAGCCCCACTTATAAGATGCAACCCATTAGTCTCATTTGTATTTTAAGCCACTCAACTCTAGCATTTTTGAGTGCAAATTGCTGGTTTTTTTTGTTGTTCATGACTTAGACAACACAGGTCTCTCCTACCTTTTCCCATAGGCTTGTGAGATTTTACTATAGCCTTAAACTTGCCTCTCTAAAGATTAGAAAGGGAGGTAAAAATATATAGTCCTTTCAAGCATCCTTTGAAATAACAGTCTACAAAATCACCAATTTTTCAGGCTCAAGGCATTTCCTTTACCAACTGGTCTGCAAATTCAGTGCTGGACTCAGAGGTTTCAAGCCAGCACCATTGCAAGGACTACTGTTGAAGCAGAGGCAAAGCTGGAATTTCAGAGACTTATTCTGTCTTCTTTTTCTTCAGTTTCAGAAGAGAAAAAATATTACAGATCCAAAAAACTTTGTAGCCTTTACATAAGAAAGCCACATTTCAGCCATTTCAAACTATAATACTTTGTGCTGGTACTGATGTAGTACCTATGCTGGATTTTCTCTTGGTTCTTATTTACTACCTTCATAATATTGCTGGATTCCCAGAGCAGCCAGGATAGTGACATTTTACAGTGAAATGCTGTTTAAACTGCATACCAGAGATGAAAAACTGACATCCACTATAAATATAGTGCAAACCATCCCTGTCTAAATCTGCATTTCTGGTTTTGTTCTGTTGAAAAATGTATGGTGTTTGCAGCACTTACCTGACAACGGCATTTATTTTGCTCAGGTGAAGTTAGATGTATTTCAAGATCCTAAACTAAGTTAAATATTTTTCCACTCATTATTATATTTGGAACAGTTCACTTCTCAGTAAGCTAATAGGATCCAATTGCATATAAAAAAATAAAATGCTTTTAGTTTGTTACATTTTCATTCTTCAAGGTTAAAATTAATTATTTGAGGAAAACAGTTATGTATTTCTTCAAACACAAAAAAATAGTTTATAGAACGTATCTATATGAAGCATTCAGGTCTGTTACTTACTACTCTGTAAATATATGGAGTATATTTACAGATGAGAGAGTAAGCAGTGAGTGAAGATCCTTCCAGGATTTATAGATATGCTATTCAAAGATTTAAGTAAAATAAATTAACAAATGAGTAGCACATGGTACACTAAATATTAACCTAAAAGGTGCCTCTATACTGGTGCATAACTAAGCCCTCTGTAAAAATACATATTAGCAGACAATTTAGTAATTCCACTTCTAAGAGGCTTTTTTCAGTCATGTCATTCCATACAAGCTGTAAACTTGTTATTTGCAAGCATAACTCAAGAGCCATAACCTGAATTACATATATGAATTTCATCTTTGGAGAAGGGCTACATAGTGTCCTCTCTCTGTGGAAAAATCTGGTAGTTCAGCTGCACAGCCAAGCCTTAGAGACTTCCAGAAGCAACCAAGAACTTCCTGTATGAGTGGGTATGCCACATACAGACATTTCTGTTGCCATTGCAGAGTCCAGCTACTATAGTCCTTATTCTACAGTCTGTCTGGAGGACAGAGAAGAGGATTATTTTTTTCTTTTCTTTGCCATTGTCATCAATTTCTGTGCTATTGTCCTGGTTCCTGCAGTGCCAAAAGAGGTCTCTTAGCACCAGCCTAAGGGATATTTTGTTTAGGGAAGTATTATAACCTCTCCTCTTCAGCCTTCTCATCCATGCTCTACAGTCCCAGTGATGTGGCATTTCAAGCCCTCTCAGGCTGAGCTGTGGGTTTAAATTCCCAGAGGCCAAGGCAACCTTAGACCCTTGCCCTCCCACCTGTGTCTGGGTGTCTGGTAAAAACTGGGCAGTACCACGCCACTTTGCTGAGTGAAGCAGTTCGTACTACCCAGGGGAATGTTGCCCCAAACTCTTAATTCTCTGTGTCCTTTGATAGTTTTGCTAACTTTAAATAAGCTTTTCTTGCCAGAGAAACAGTTTGGTTTTTTGTTTTGTTTTGTTTTTTTTCCAAACATAAATGGAGAAGTTACACTTCTAATTATAGGACTGGTTGGCTGGTACACATTTTGGTCTTACTTAAAAATAAATAAACAAATAGACAGACAACTAGCATAATGGCTCATCTGTTAAAGTAGTTCTTTGGCTGGCAGAGTTTTTGGGAAGTTCATCTGTAGGTGTTCACATCAAACAATATCAAATAGCACCTGTTTTCTCTTTACTCCTTATTTGGAGATTCATCCATTTTTCCGCAACCCACTCCTGCACATAAGCACTCTGCATCCTGAATGCTTTTACTAACATGAATGAACGATATTCTGCCTGACACCTGCACCTTGCTAAGACTTTTATTTTTTCTTAAACTGGAGCTTTAAAAGTTTAAGTGGGAAGAAAAAAAACTGGGGGCAAGCAGCTTGATTTTCATTCAATTTTCCAGGCATCTTTTGGACGACAAGCAAAATTTCTTATTGCAGATTTGAAGAAATAAGAATGATTTTAGCTCTCAGTTTGTTCATTCCTGTCCATCTTTTTTCTAACTGTGACATCACTATTGTACACTGAGTCGACATAAATACACTGCAAAAAATAATACCAAACACAAAGGCATGTTAA
This sequence comes from Pterocles gutturalis, assembly GCF_000699245.1. Taxonomy (NCBI): domain Eukaryota; kingdom Metazoa; phylum Chordata; class Aves; order Pterocliformes; family Pteroclidae; genus Pterocles; species Pterocles gutturalis. The sequence goes on along the minus strand of NW_010137518.1, from coordinate 14,274 downwards.
CATAGGAATATACGAATGGCCATTTCAGTTCAGACTGCAGGTCCATCTAGCACTGTAATTTGACACCATCAGTAGCCAACAGAGCCTGAGAAATTACTGAATAGGGTAATTGTGAGCTGATTTGTGCTCAGCTTAGTTTTACACCTTCCAGCAGCAAAGCATTCAAAGACTTAAAGTAGGAGTTGACATCTTTGTGTTTAACTGTTCTGATGATCATTTCTCCCATGAATTTGTCTAACTGTTATTTGAACCCATGCATTTCATATTCACTTCTGTTTATTATATATTTAAAAGGTGTTCACAGTGACAGAATTAATGCAACTCTTTAGAAAGTGTAAGAACTTCTCAGGTGACAAATTTTAGGCATATACACACTGACAGAAGACAACTCACCAAAACTCAGTTCCCTGCTCTGGATCACATGCCCACATCATGGCCATCTTGAAGGCAGTCATAAAGAAACAGGTCTCCCAAATCCCAGCCAAGCCCCCACTCCCCCATCTCATCTAGTTCTATAGCTTATTGTAATGTCATGCCTGATCAAATCCCTATGAAATATCATGAGCTGGGTTTGGATCACGGTCTTTCACCACCACGACACGAACAGGTATTGCTTGTGCCACTGGGTGAAATAAAGCAGTAAGAAATCAAGGCAACAGAAACAATATTCGTACACACAGGCACATATCTGCATACCCTAAAGAAAGCATTAATATGGGCTTAGTGCTTGTACGTGGCAGACCAGAAAAATTAACTACAGGTCATATATTGGCTGTCATGACTAGGTTTTCCCTTTGTCAGAAAAATTGGTTTTGCTCTGAGTATCACAAACAAGAAAACATCCTGGATTTTCCTAATTTGCTTTTCCTTGAAACCCTAAACATTCAAAACCTGAAATATTTGGACCAGAGAGGAAGGTGTCAAGTCAGTATTGATGCTTCTAAAACGTTTGCCTCCTTTATCTCGCAGAAGCTTTATTTATATTTGTGAGTCCCAGACATATTTTTGTTATTTCCAATGACTTCCTGATTATTGCTGAGACACAATGATTTTGTACTTTTCAGAAAATTATGGAACTGAAGAGCTCTCACAGGTAACCACTTGCATTTATTTGGGGGAGGAGGAGAGGTCAAGGAAGGCAAGAGAAAAATGGAATTCACAAAATATATCACGGAGAAGATAAAACCATTTAAATTTTTATTAAAAAATAAATAGTGTGTATTTTTAGAGCATCCAATAATTTTACCTCAGTTGGCTCTATGCATAGTGGCCCAAACAATACCCGTTAGCTGTTATCCTAGCATAACACAGTACTCTTAAGGAAGATAATGGACACATGATAATTACCAACACAATTACACTCACAGTAAGGTCAAGGTTCTCTCCCTCCTTTAACAAACAGCTCCTCATCCTCCTTTCAAATAGTACAACTCTTTACTGTAGATTTCTAGACATGAGGGGCCACACATAAAGGCTTCATCAGGAAGCTTGCCAAAGTATTGTAATAGGAAGTAAAAGCCTAATTGCCTCACAGGTGAATGCCTCCAGTATGGATCTAAGCTGCAATGTCTTTAAAAGAACCCAATGAGTTTTTTTAATGCCATTATGTTTGAAATTTTAAGTGCAGACACTTAAGGAAAAGAATTCCCCAGTTCAGCTCTATCTAGTATCTCTTTATGTTTGAATGACTGACACCTGTTAACTTAATTAGGTAATTAGTTTACTTTGAATTATTAAGGGAAACATCTGAAATGATAAAAGCTGTAACAGAGCTGGAGGGCTTTATTATTTTTTCTTTTTCTTTTCTGGTTTAGCTGAAAAGATAAAGAGCAAATACACAGAACCATATGGTTCTAACGTTCTTGAAGACAGACCTATGGGGGATTTTTCCAGGTTTGTGAAGACAGCTCCAGAATGCTGTTATCCATTTTCAAACATTTTCTTTCTCTGTTTAGCATTTTGAGTTTTCACAGACTTCTTACTCTCCCTGGTTTTGATACGAATCAGTCACTGATTTATTGAAATATTTTAAGAAAAGATCATTCTACTGGTATTTTCAGTCTGGCCAAAACTGCAGTTCTCATAAGGAGAAGACCTATTCTCATTAGATTAAGTAGCTGATTTTCATAACAAAGAAGTTACTGAAAAACTTTTTTTTTGTCTTGCCTGAACCAAACCTTTTGAGATTCATCCTCTAGTGGAAGCCTTTTGCTTTTGAAAAGTTCCCACTGATCTGTAAGTGAAGACAGTCTCTGTGCACTAAGAGCAGCTTGCAGCACAATGGGTTTTGAGAGCAGCTTCCCAAGCTTTGAAGCACCTGGCATAACAATGGCTGTGCTGATGGATGACCTGATGTGTTACACAGACAGGGTATAGCCTATCAGCATTATACTGATGGATTCTTCCCAGTACCTAAAGGAGAAGATTTAGAAAGGAAGACCTATTTCAACTTCAAGGGAAGAACAATAGAGTTGCAGAACTGCGGGAGAGTGATGTATTGCTATACTATAGCTTCTGCTTCTAGGTAAAGCTGTCAGAGCTTGAATGTTTCCTCTTCTCAAGTAAGCATTTTCAAAGGTTAATGAGATGGAAGGCAAGAAGACTAGTAACATACTAGGTAGTCTTAGAAGCGTGATTATGTTGAGCAGAATAGTAGCAGTTAGGTGAGTTGCTCTGTTGCAACTCATCAATGTTATACATAAGATGAAGCAAACATGCTACAGGAAATATGTCAACATCACTTTAACTTTGGAGAGTTAAGAATACAAAACACAGAAATCCTCATGAAACAGTAGCATAGTGTAGATGGAAGAGTATTGATGTTATTTAAGTTATGTTACTCGGTAAGCTACATTTATGATATAAAGAACTTCAGACAACATTTCTGAGGACCCTGATACCAATTCCTGTTGGGCGTCTTGGGAAAAAAGCAAGTACAGAAAACCTTGCAGGTGGAGGATGTGATATCTACTACACGTGGCACAGACTCCAGGTATCAAAGGGCACTTTACTATACCAGCAGGTTCAGACAGCTCACTGTGACCAGAGCCCAGCTGACATGACATTTCTGATCTGGTAATTACACAAAAATCTTAACACTACTTTGTGCTCAGGTGGAAAGCATTGTTAGAGGCAGGTTATACTAGTTTGGATATTAACGACACCTATGAATCATAGGCAGAGTTGAAAGTGTGGGTAGAGTGTGTCTGTCTGCATCCATCAATATAAACACATAAATGTCTGCATCACTTTGTTGACTTTTTGTTGCACTAGCTTAAATTAACTGAATTGCAAAGTGCCATTATTTCTCTGACTGTAAAAAGGGAAATAATTGTATTTCTCCATCTCACAGATTTGTTAAGAACCTTGATCAGTGCTAATCACATTTATGGGGGAATTCAAAAGGTGCAATGTGTTGTTTTTCTCAGAATGAGACAGCGCTGAAATTGCTCCGTATCAGCTTTTACACATGAAAATTCTGATTTTGTAAATACTAGTGAGGGAGAGAAGCTGCAGACAACACAAGCTCTTTTAGAAGGGAGGAAGGAAGACTTGGGACATCTCTAGCCACGGGAGTAAGTAGATAATTACGTTCCTGGGAAACACCTCTTTCCCCCTGCTTTTTTAAGTAATTCACTGTTCTAATTAGAACCAACCACAGAGCACTGACAACAAAGGGGAGCCTATATGATGTATGACAGTTATTTAACTTGGAATCAGACAGGCAACATTATGTCTCTGGCTTTGGGTAACTGAAACAAAAAAAAAATTATCAGAGATAGCTATGTAAGGAAAAAGCATCTGTGTGTGGCAAGGGAAAGGATGCTACACTGCTATTGCCACAGACACAGGTGACACCAAGTGTATTAACATCTTAAAATTCGTTATCAGTTATATACACATCCCTCTAATTTGAACTTCAGAGACAAAAGGAGCTGTGTAAGTGCTATTTTGTATGGCAAGTCTGAAGAGGAAGGATGATCTTTTCTGCTTAGGCTCAAAATAGTAATGGCCACATACTTAACAATGGCCATGACAAAAAACAACATGAGTGATCTGTCTTTTAAAATCAATAAAGAACAATATAGAGAGCACATTATTTGCACAGCTTGTAGTTCTATATGAATGCGTGGGATCATATACAGGCAGCTTTCAGGGCAGCATTTTCTTCCTTGCACAGATTACTGGGATTGCAGGCCTGGTAGCCTGTTTAAGTGAAGGTCAGGAAGTGGCAAGTAAAGAAACAGATGCAGTGTTTAAAGCCTGGTGTGCTAACAAGGGTACAGGGTTGTTTTCATTTATGCCAGATGCATAATGGCCAGAGAACTGAAAATGCATCCAGAGGCTGACATGAACTGGACATACCAGCTATAACCTTGGAGGCAAGAGGCAGAACAGTACACAGGCATTATGCTGGCTATAGAATTTCTCACAAGGGATCCTCCATTGGAGAGTATACTGACTTGAAACTCTGATTGCACTGCCAGTGTTAGATATTGCACTGACAGCAGGTGAGGAGCCTGAAATCTTAGTTGAGGGCAAAAGATGCTGTGAAAAAGACTTACCATGTAAAATAGGATGCTTTTTCCACAAGAAGTTTGAAGTCTGTTTCAATATTTCACACCATCACATTTCATATAGAGAATTTGAGAGCATGATACACAGTCACATTCAGGAGATAAATGTTTATCAGCCGTGGTTAACAGCAGCGTGTGAATCAGGTTTTGTCTTGCTTGCTCACAGTGCATAAGTTCTCCTGTAGCTCCACTGAAAATAATAGGATAATTTTGACAGTAAGTTACCACCCATAATGGGTGAGCAAATCAGAATCTAGTTTTTAACAATCTAAAAACATAGATTTTGTGTTCTCTAGACAATTAACAGATGAACAGTTTTTATACTGGTTTCCTGTCCCGTATGTTCTCAGTGATAATTTTTCCCAACTCTTTCGTTCTTTTTTGTTCTCTTTTATTTGGTAGATGTTTCTAAAACTGCAGCTGTCTGTTCATCAGAACTACGCATGAAACAATGAAAAGCTTCACAGCCCAAGGAGCTTGGTGACAAACAGTGCTTTGGTGAAAGCCTTCCTTTTTTTCACAGCCTTCATGGCCAGAAAGACTTTTGACCTCAGAAACACTCTCAAAAGGAACATTTATCCAGAAAATGAATGCAGGGGAAAGCTCCTCTGAGCCACTCGGCAAGCAATGCATCACCTGGGACCATTTCTCTCACATTTGTCTGGAATTCACTGTGGAGTTCCAGGAGGACTTTTCAGTAGAAAACTTATGCCACCATTGATCAGAATAAATAATTTCATTAATGAAATGATTTTTACACTCACTCAAATTTCTTTTTACACTCACCCAAGTATTTAATTTATTTTCCTTTAAGCTTCACTTTAGGACACGAAGGGATAGTTCCCAAAAGCAGCTCAGAACTGGTCAAACCAAGAGCTGCAGGGACTCTCTACTTGCTTTAGTGTCAACACTAAAACAAGTGTTGACATTTTCAGAAAGTCTCCAACACAGTGGGCTCCAGTTCTATGTCTCTAACATTTGCCACGTTCTGCTTTCAAGTTGTTTTCTGTCTGTTTTTGTTGGACAAATCTATACTGGCACTGCAAAATAAATGTGTGGCAAAGACTGTTTTCTGGCCCTGAGACAAAAGGGCACACATGGGTGTCACCTACTCACATTGTGCTTCGTCCAAAGATTTCTTGGGACTTCAGGTGGTTTGGGGACATAGTTACTGTGTGTTGTACATTCCTCAGTTTCAGGGTCTGAAACAAGGCAAGGACCATGTTATAGCCCATCACTGTGAGATTATTTCATGCCACAAAATGAAGGAAATGTTACATGCCAAGTTGTGTTGCAAGAAGGCATGGAGTTTGAACACACACACACACACACAGACACACAGAGACACACACACACACACAGACAGACACCCCCCCCCCCCCCCCCATATAGCCTTTCGGACTTTGCTATCCACCAGTACATGCTATCCACCAAACTGTGCCCAGACAACCTCTAGGAGAACACTAAACTGCTGCCCTGCATGCAAACATGCTAGCAAATAGCCAGTATGGACAAGTAGTAGTCCAGTGCTTAAGTTCATGCTCTGCTCCCGCTACATTAAGCATCACATTGTATTTCACATGATGGTTATTGCATGTGGTATGGTGTTTTCCGTCTTCATGCTTTTGGTCACAGTATTGCAGTCTGTGCTATTTTCCTGTCCCTTGAAAACACAAATATTTCCACAAGCATTCCAGCTACACTGTTCACACCACCCAGTGTCCATGTTATTTGAGCAGCCTTGGACCTTTTAGCTCTGGAGGCATAATTTGTGAGGCACAGCTTGACAATTATAGGTGTCTTACAGACTTCAAATGTTACATAAAGTAAAGCACTGTGTCATGAAAAATGTTGATCGATACTAACACATCAGCATGGAATGCCCATCTCTTAACTTGCACTATATACAGAGAGAAAAATAAATATTAGGTTTTGGCCATTAGAATAGTCCTTCCTTCTAGCTTTGCATCTTACTGAATTCAAAGAAATAGCACTAGGTGATTATTTGGTTAGTAGGTATATACATTTATACATATAGACCAAAACTGAAACATATGTACAGAAAAAGAAATAACAGATTACATTGCTAATGCCTGTGACACTAGTTTTAGGAACACAGATAGTGTATGACTTACTGATATCAAAGGTTACACTTTCTTTAGCCGGCTATTAGTATATTACTTAAAATATTCACTTGGAAAGTTCATTTTCAGAGTTTTTTTAGCCAAGTGAATGTCAAGCGCCATTGGAGAAACATATTACCTGACACTAATAGGGTTTTAAAAAGAAGCAGACAGTGTTACTAATATCCCTATTCTGGTCCCATAGATAAGGAACCTTTTTAATGCTTTGCTTTGTAGTAAGTGAAATTTCTCATCCTTATTTCAGATAAAATGTCAGTGGTTACTGAAAGCACATCTGAGCTTTCAGTTTAACAATTCATTAATGGAGTGGGGTGCACTACACGCTTTCTAGAATCCAATTTATTTTTTGTAAATTTTAGCCAACAGCTATGATAACTGTTGTGTTCCTTGCTGACTCAATGGTCTATGTACCAAATATGTTGCTTCACGGTAAAGCTGGAAACAAATACTGAAATAATACAGAACTTACTTCTTGCCACCACCAGTCTCTGCTTTAGTTAAAGACACAGTTCTCAGATCTGAAAACTTGAATCTATCTTCATCAGTACTTCATTCAGTGTACCACAATATGATGTGATCTTGTGTGATATATCTGCCATATCAGCTTTTGCCTGAAACAGTAGGAAAAAAAGAGCCTATAACACATGATCCAAGAAATAAGATCTGAGAGATCCAACAACATCCTCCTGTATGGTTAAATACCGGTACTGATCACCAGAGGTTTTTTGGTCTTTTGGGCTTTTTTTGACGTTATCCTATCCTCCAGACTTTCACTATATGAATTGATGAATTCTACTCATTCTGTCTGTAAATCAAGAATAGCCCTATCAGGACTCCTGCTGGCATGCAAAATCTCTATCTGATTGATTAAAAAACAAGCTAAGACAGTACTGAACAAATCCTGAAGTCCCTCTAATACTTTGATTGACACAGCATGTAAGATTATTCCCCAGAAGACAACCCAAATTCTCCTTTAGTGTCTACATACATATATACTTACTATAACCCTGAAATGAGCTCAGGCTAAAACAGATGGCCCATTCCTGGACCTTATACCTGCAGCATTGCTAAACTGTGTTTTTACAACATGGTCATGTTAGACAACATCCGGGACAGCATTCTGCTCGTTGGACTAACACTGCTGGCAAAGCTGTAGTGACTCTTGTGAAGAAAACATCCAAGATCCTGTAGACCCAGAAGCAGATAACTGAAAAATCTGAAAGTTAGGCAAAGATCACACCTACTTGTCCGGTAATGCCACTGGACTAGCTATGAGAAGCTGGATCAAATATTCCTCATCACACACAGCAAAGACTCATCCATTGGAGAGTTCTTTCCAACATCCCTATGGTGGAGAAGAGGGAACAGCTTCAATGCCTTTTTGATTGTAATGAAAACTCTTTTTTGTCATTGAAAACACTGAAAAAAATTTCTTAAAGAGGATTCAAGAGGACTCAGATGGAATTCTGAGATAATCCCATGGCTATGGTCACCCTGAGAACCCGCAAGTACTGAACCTGTGACTGTGGTCATCATTAACACTCAATAAATTCTCCTTACATGAGTCCTTGCTTTAACTCTTCAAAATTTCTTGTGACATCTTTTGCTCCTTGGCTGCAGATGATTAAATATAAATTGTGAACAGTCCTTGAACATTAACAGGCAGAAATATATTCGTTCGCTAAAGGATGAAGGCTTATCACTTAAAATTATTTTCTGGAGGGCAAGTGCTGAAATGTCACAGTTTTAGTTTAAACACTGAAAATAGTTTAAATCACTGAGACTGATTTTGCTTACTGTTTAGGCACTTTTGGAAAAAAAAAAAACCCAACAAAATCTGGAATTCAACAAGATTTTTAAGGACAGAAAATTTTATTATGTTCCATATCACTGCTGTAATACACATTTATTTCTTTATCTTCTATCAAATACTAGGAAGTTCTGTTCTCTAACCTGGGGGATTTACGAAAAGTGTTCACTTATGAAATACATTCTTAGCATGTAGAAATCTGTACCTAGGTAGGGGCGATAAGTCAGTAAGTTGCAATGCAATTTTGCATTGAAAGACATGAATTTTTCTATAATTACAGATATATTCTCTTCTGTACCTGCTGGCTCTTAAATAATTAAATTTGAGAAAAATGACACAGGAATCAAAATAGTAGAAACAGGTTTAAAAAAAAATGTGCAGTATTTTACTGTTTAGCATTTCCCCAAACTGATCTGAGTATAAGTTTATTATATTTTTCAGACACAGCTATTCCAAAGTATATGTATCAATCCATACTGCTGACACTGTGCTTCTTTTGGCCTGCCAGCAGATCACATCCTGACCATGGCTTCACCACTGGCAAGAAGCCTAGGAGAGAAGTTTGCAGATGGAAAGGGATGGAGAAATTCCCAAATAATCTGTTCCATTCTGGTCAGGTTCTTATACCATGCCCACCACCATTGCATCAGGGACCTTGCTGAGCTGATACATTGGGGCCCTGCTTGCAAAGCACAAGCTCCCAGATCTGAAATAATGATGGATGAACATTAGGTTTTGGTTCAGTTACAGGTCTGGGAAAAATTAAGAATAGTTCTCATTTTATCAGAATGAATTCACCCATCCCTAATACAGAGCTGGCGAGGTATTTTTTGCAGCGTTAGAATACTGTTGCATAAGCATAGTGACTAAATGATAAATGTCTCTAATGGGGATGGAGTAATGGGCTTGAACCACTGTAGACAACTCCATTGGAACTGCTGTTCGTCACTCACAGAACTGCTAACTTCAGCTCTGTAGCATACTAGTAAGACAGACATTCTCCCACCCCACCCTCCCCACTACATACTTGCTGAAATGCTGTTAAAAGGAGTGGTGTCATTAAAAAAGGAATCACAGGAACTGGGTATATATATTAGAGTGCTGCACTAAAACTTACCCTATCACCCTGAACTCTTCATGCTGACCTGAGCATCTCTTTCTCCAGAATTTATTGATGTTCTACAGAAAAAAAACTTGTCAAAAAAAGTGTGTTGCTTATTGATGATGCAAATGTATTTTTTGTTATTAAGTGAATTAGAATTAGCTTGGATTTTAACATCTATTCAAAATGATAGCAGAGGGCAACTTGCAGCAGAAAAAGGGTTGTAAGCTTTTCACTTACCAATTAATTATATTATCAAGTGCTAAGGAAAAAATAAGTGTCTGCCAGCTGTGGCTTTATTATGTTTTCCCAGAACTGATAATGGGAAAGCTGTGAAAGTTTTTATTTTTTCCTTTAACAACAAAAACCACAGTCTTTTTTTTTCCTACAGATTATTTTTTTTTTTTCAGAAGGTGATCTAAACAGTATTGTTAGTACCGCTAAAATTAGGAACCTCAGTTTTAAGCTGAAACTTCCTTCCTGCTAAGCACTTCTGAGATGTCATGAGCAGTTATTTCCCTGACATGTAGATACAAAGATAAGGTGAACTGATTTGGATGAGTGACAATGCAGTCCACAAACACATTTACCCATCTACAGCTGATGTTCTCCTACCTTTGCATGAAACATTACACAGTGAGTCTCACTGTACTCCAGCTGTTTGGTGAATTGACCACAGACAAGTTTAAGTGAAGTAAAAGCTTCCCCTTGCTTCTTCAATGCCCTCTTATAGTCTTTCTTATGATTTTCCAGCTGAAAACTGAAAAGGACTACTTGCTTCTCTAGGTAAGGCCTTAGGCAAAGAAATAATGAAATGACCTTTCGAGCTTCTTTCACAACAGATGAAATTTGCTCACTGAAAGCATAATTAGACTGTGAAACTCACGGAGGTGGGATGCCAGCTAGGCCAATTCAAATAATAATTTATAGAATAACAATGTCCAAGGTTATAATGGCTACTGCTAAGAAAAAAGAAACGTAGCAACTAGAAAACTGTGTTTGAAATTAATTGTTTGAAATGCACTTTATTTGAGTGGATTAGAATGAAACTTTCTTGAGGAAATTATTATAA
>NW_010137518.1:0-3539 GCF_000699245.1 Pterocles gutturalis | reverse complement strand
CCATCTGGTACTGGTCACTCTCAGCATCAAGATAATAGGACAGATTTCTACCCAGTAGATGGAAATCTGACCAAGTGTAGCAATTCTATGGAAGCAAGTTGTATGACATATGCTGTAAATATTTTAGTGACCTACAGTGATGGGCAGGGTGGCAGGTGGTAACTCCTAGCCCACATTATTTTATTTTATTTTATTTTATTTTATTTTATTACAGTTAATTGTTGAATGTCATATTAAAAATATATGCTGAATTTTTTTTAGTTTTATTATTTAAAGCTGTTGAGATTATAAAGTTCTTTTTGATCAATATGGAAGAATATTGAGATGTGCCTTCACTATTAGTGTCCCCTGATACTTGACAGACCCTTGAAGATTACCTATTGATTACCAGAACCTTGCTTTTGAACTGTAAATAAAGGTCATTCCAGCTGATTGTGTTCCTGGTATCCCTTGAGAACTCAGCAGTCACAGATTTCACACTGTTTTAAGTATACTGAACACGACCCTCAAAAGTTTTACATTAATTTTACAAAATATATGTATTCTTTATAGCACAGAGTGTTAATAGCAGGGGGTTGTCCCTAGACAAATTAGTCAAAAAAACAACTTGAGTCTGAACTCTCTGAATGCAAATTTTTAATGTACACATACTGTAGAAATGTATTCATAGGTCAGGAGATAGTATTTCATTTATAACTTTAGATATCAAAGAGAAACATCTGGGTGGAATAATATCTAATTATTCTAGACCATGTAATAATGATCTTGGTTCCACGACAATACAATTTCTTCAACTGCAGGGACAGATGAGTGTTTCCAAAACAAAACTTGTTCCTTATTTCCACCCTGTGGTGGCACATGCCGCCAGGGATCTGGTGTGGAGCTGAGCAGCTTACCTGCCCACAAGGTTACACGCAGCCCCATAGCTGGAGCAGCCTGTACAGCCAAATAACCTGCCCACCAAATAGGCATCGGGTCAGAAGTGGTCCCCCAGGGAAGTCTCCACTTGCTGCTGAGGCAACTGTGTGAGTGTAACGGCCTGTGTCCAAACCTTCAATAAGAGTCAAGCTAGTGCTAAGATCTTATGAAGCCCCAAAGAGAATTGCTGTGATTCTCCCCCTCTACTCTGCTCTCACGAGACCCCAACTGGTGTCCTGCATCCTGCTCTGGGGCCCCAAACACAAGAAGGACATGGACCCATTGGAGCAAATCCAGAGGAGGGCCACAAAGATGGTCATAAGGCTGGAACACCTCCCCTATGAGGACAGGCTGAGAGTGCTGAGGTTGTTCAGCCTGGGGAACAAGAAGGCTCCAGGGAGACCTTATAGCAGCCTGCCAGTACTAAAAGGGGGCTACAGGAGAGATGGGGAGGCACTCTTCATCAGGGAGTACAGTGATGAGGGCTAGTGTCTTTAAGCTGAAGTTTAGACTAAACATTAGGAGGAAGTTTTTTACTGTGAGGGTGGTGAGGCACTGGAACAGGTTGCCCAGGGAAGCTGTGGATGCCCCATCCCTGGAGGCGTTCAAGGCCAGGCTGGATGAGGCTTTGAGCAACCTGGGCTAGTGGAGGGTGTCCCTGCCCATGGCAGGGGGGTTAAAACTAAATGATCTTTAGGTCCCTTCCAACTCAAACCGTTTCATGATTCTATGATTCTGTGATATAAAGCTGCTAACTTCTGTCAATTTCTAATGTTTTCTTCACATGCTCATGCTCAGAACAGATACAATGCATTAGAAGAATAATTTAAATTATAGGCAAAGTTATTATTCCTGTATATAGCCCATGATAAATTGCTACTAAAGGATTTTGGTTATTCAGTGGTTTGGGTATTTATAAAACATATTCTAGCATCTAACTTGAAAGAAACTTGCAGGTTTTTCTGTAGCAGAGTTCATCTCTCCTGTCCAGACAGGACGAAATGGAGGGGTATGTGCAAAGAGAACTTTCAACCTTCCTCAAAAAGGCTTCTACAAAAATTTGCAGAGTAAGGTGAGATGGTGCAAGTTCTAGGATTTTGACTTCTCAGGGAGTAATCAGTGGGGAATAAAAAGTAATCAGACAAAAAAAACATAAAAGGAAAAAATTAAGAAGAAAATTAAGAAAGAGACTCCCAACTGATTTATCATACCCAGAGAGAAAAAAAAATGAGTGTGAATGCAATGATCTAATGTTAAAAATAAAAATGCAAAAAAAAAAAAAATTAGCCTGTATTAAAATTGCTGTCAAAAAGAATTTATTAAATAATGAGATAAAAGCTATTATAAAATGCCATCAATATGCCTTTCAAGCTCTATCTTTTCCTACTCACTTCCCCAAAGGTTAAAAAGTGTCTAATGTGTCCTTTCTGGCCAAACACCTGTCAAATTCCTATTTTAGTTAAATTTTAATTAGGAGCAGGAACTAATACCCTACTAATTAATTAAGCATATTCCTCTCCCAATTCCTCTGCTGCCTCTTCCTCTACAAAGATAACCCACCAAATAGGATTGCTTCACAGCCATGAAATTCCCTAAAATAAGACTATGAAGATAATGAACAGTTGAACACTCAAAAACCTAATATATTCAAATTTATTCACATACTCTTAATTAATCATTAACATTTTATTGGTACTGAATATCTCGAAAAAGTTTCATTTATACAACACATTTTCATGTGTCTGATAACATAGTTGCTATCTATCTATATCTGCAGATTGCATATGAATTGCTTGAATGAAAAGATAAATGGATCTCCTTGTCTTTTAATGTAGACTGTCTTTTGTTCATCTTAGATTGTTCTGCTGATATCAGGGTATGATTTACATGTGCTTTGCTCTCAAAGTACCTGTCTGCAACTCAGCAGACTATGTGTTTTCTACAAACTTAATTCCAGTGACCACAGAAATTGTATGGTTCACTTCAGTTAGGGAACTAACCTGATCTATTCTCCAAAGCTGTTCTCGAACAATCCAATCCCCTGCATCACATTTCTTGATCAGTATTAAATTAAAGACTTGCTGCAAAGAAAGGTGAAGGAGAGCTACAGAGGAAGTGTGCTTCTTAAACTCTTTAAAAAGCAGCTGATACCATCTTTAGCCTAAAAGTGGACAGAGGCTCCAGAGGTAGGAAGAAATGCATTTCATAGAATCATAGAATGGTTTGGGTTGGAAAGGACCTTAAAGATCATCAAGTTCCAACCCCCCTGCCATGGGCATCTCTAGTCAAACACCCCTTGCCATGGGCAGGGACCCCTTCCACTAGCCCAGGTTACTCAAAGCCTCATCCAGCCTGGCCTTGAACACCTCCAGGGATGGGGCATCCACAGCTTCTCTGGGCAACCTGTGCCAGTTCCTCACCACCCCCACAGTAAAAAACTTCCTCCTAATGTCTAATTTAAATCTCATCCTATCACTACACTCCCTGATGAAGAGTGCCTCCCCATCTCTCCTGTAGCCCCCTTTTAGTACTGGCAGGCTGCTATAAGGTCTCTCCGGAGCCTTCTGTCCTCCAGGCTGAACAACCTCAGCACTTTCAGCCTGTCCTCATAGCGGAGGTGC
>NW_010137517.1:0-37872 GCF_000699245.1 Pterocles gutturalis | reverse complement strand
CGAAATTTGCCTTCGCTCCAGTCCGTTCTTCCTTTTGTTTTGTCAGCTTAATCAGAGAGAGCGTTAGACAGTTATTAGCCTGAGAAAATGAAAATTCACTTTAAATGTAATAATTTGTTTGCTCATAGGCCCTCTTAAAGACGGCTGTCACCCTGCCGTTGGTTTTGAGCCCAGTAAAACATTGCATGTAGCAGTTTTGTTAACATACAAGGCAAAAAGTGCTTCCTGAATGGCATGTTCCAGGTATCTTTTATTCTTCTTTCCAGGAAGGTGGGACTGGAGCTGGGCAATATTGTTATCATTTTTGTAATGTGTATTTAGTTAAAAATAGATTTCTCCTTTAAAATCCATAGGGTGAAGGCTAGACATATGGAGCCTTTTTCATGTTGTGTAGTATCTTACTTTGTGGGAGCCCTTTGGCTTGATCCTGTGTCTTCATCTTTTACATCGGTGTAGATCTTTACAGCCTGTTATTTTATACTCTGAAGTTTAATATGAAAATAGTTGGCAAAATTAGCTGTCAGACAAGTCGTGTCTTACATGCAGGCTTCAATATTAATGACTGTGTTTTCGTGCTCTTGAGTCTTCACACACTGTAGGAGAACTAATAGTGCAGAAGAGGGTGGTGTAATCCACACATGAGATATCACTGTGTAAGAAGTAGTTTGCAAATATTTTTGCTATTTTCTGTTACTTTGTATGGCCTCATTAAAATTGCGGTTACAACAGTTATTATCTGCTAATATATATTATGGTAAAAAACACATGATAAAAATTAGAAGGAACTTTGGAATTGGGTTTTTTTGTGGGAACTTTAGTGTCCTGGTTATATTGAAGTCAATGGTGGCAATGCAGTTAACCTTACTGAGGCTGCCATTTCACCCCATCTGGCTGAATTTGAGGTTGAAACAACATATGCTTTCCCTAAGTGAATGTGAGTTACATTGGTCGTAGTAACCATTGTAGTGTGTCCTAACAGTAGGTTTCTTACACATTTCCCGTGAGAGACCCTTGTGCTCCCTGCCTCAAAATTTTGAACTTTCAGAAGCTCTAAGTTTATAATATCTTTCAAAATTAGAGTGAAAGAAAAGGAACAGGAATATTTGCAGAATGCTAACTGCTGTTATGTGATTCTAGCCTGCTTTTCTCTCCTGTGCTCAGTTTTTCCCTTTCTGCCTTTTTTTGCTTCTTTTCCACTCCTTACAATTTATTGATTTCGCAGTATGTACTCTGTCCTGCTTTGGTTTTTGTAGCTGTCACTCCATTCTCCACTCTATTTTGTGTTATGTCTGTGGTCCCCCACTGTCTTCTCATACTCTTCATTTTCCCTGCGAGGTTCTGAGCTGCAGTCTCCTACTTGGCTCTGTGTGCTAAACCATAGAGTCAAATTAACTAGAAATGCAGTCAGAGAGCACTTCAGAGAACAGTCTAGCTACTTCCCATCTGCTGTTAGTACACTCATAACTGGAGCAAAGAAAGTGGAAGTGACACATACCAAAGAGGGATAAAAATCCATGGCATGTATGGGTCAGTTTTTAATCTCTGTAAGAAGGCAAATGAGCATGAGATTTTAAAGCGATGTTTTTCCTTAATCTGCTTGGAGGATTTCGGCACCAATTTGGAGCTAGTTTTGATCAACCTGAAATTGTATTTCTTTGTGACTAAGTGACTGCAAAAGTGTGACAAGTGAGTTATTAATCCAAAAAAGTTTCATTTCACTCTAGCTCATGTAGCTGTAGTGTCTTTGGAGGGATGGCTTACTGGCTGAATCCAAGAGAGGTTGTTCTTTCTCACCTGAGTGACCACGCTCAGTAAGCTGGCCTGACAAGAGTTTGTGGTGCATGCTTGGCATATGAGGAAGGAGAGAGAGCTGCTGGGCTGACCAGGAGCTGTTACTTAATTCAGAGAGCAGCTGGATTGGGCAGGGAGCCATGCTGGAGGGGTTTGATCCAGGCAGCAGCTGGACTGGGCCTGGCTGAGGGCCACACTGGAGGGATTTGATCCAGAGAGCATCTGGACTTGTTCAGGAGATTCAGACGAATCCCTCAGTGGTGGAGATGGATGGTCTAGTCAATGGGAATTAGATTCCAGTTTGCAGTGAGGGTTTGCTGAAGTGTCCATGAGTATAGCAAAAGGACAGTAGAGTCCCTTGTTCAAATAGGTTGTACAGGGGTTAGTGAATTTTTGCATCAGATGAGGCTGCGTTTGTATATTGATGCATAAAACTAGGAACAATCTATTGGTGCAGACTTACTGAAGTATGGTTCTCCTAAAGTACCTTGTCGTTTTGAATAGCATTGCTGTGTTGCTTGACAGCAATGTCCTTTCCTGCATAAGAGTAAGAGGATGTCCACAGATGTTAGGTTAGGTGCTGATCTCTTCATCAGCTTGATGCATTTTTCTGGAAAGCTAAGATTTTCTCAGCTACTTTGGTGAGAGGATCCAAGAGAGGAAAAAAGAGAAAAAAACCACCTGGGCACTATCCTTCTTGAACTCTTAAGTAACCTAGACAAGCTTCAGAATCACAAGCTAATCTTTCTTCTTGTAATTTCCTTTGCTGTTGGAGGCATATTTGTAACCAGACATCTCCTGAAGAATCTCTGAGGCCCTAATATTCTGTTGCCTCGCAATATTGAAAGCTAATCTCTTCTTTTATTTTGGGTAATTCTTTTAAAAGGATGAAACTGAAGGATGAAAGGATGAAAAGCAGGGGATTGGTTCAGACTGTCATAGATATTTAGGCAGCTATTATGCACAGCAACGTTTAATTAGATGGTGACTAGGCATGTAAAGTTCTCTGAAGATCTGTGTCTTAGTAAATAACCTTGAAGATGGGGTTTGTCTCTTACAGGACATTTCTTACCACTTTTTCTTCTAACATGTTAGATAACTCCAACAATGTGACTGCCTCCTCAGTGTGACTTCCAGTTTTTGTCTTGGGTTTATTTCACAGCCTACTGTGCTTGTTAGTAGGGTTTCTTACTCAAAAATGGCCATTGTTAGTAAGATTCTTCTAGTAGTCCCCAAATTTATTAATGGAATCAGTGTCATTTGCACCGCAACACTATGGCTCTCTGGCACAGCCTCATGTCTATGCCTCATACCATCCTCTGTTTTTGAGGTAGAACTGCAAGTACTGTTGGTTAAGCCAACAGTATGACCAAAAGAAGTAGTCTTGCACTTCTCCCATCTTTAGACACTTGGTACTCCCTGCCTCCCCACCTGTGTTTGTGCTGGAATATTTGTTTGTGTAGTCACAGCATTAATAGCAAAATAGAGGGCTCAGTACTGCTAGTGCTTATCAGGGGAGGGTGACAATAGTAAGAGGAGCTAGGTAATCTTTTCTATATTTTGAGGCCCAGGATGTGCTATGGGCAGAGATTCTATCTCCTTTTGTACTGCCTGGCAATATACAGCAGATAAATAATGCCAGCTCCTACAAGGGAAGTGAAAATAATTTTCTCAAGCACTACTTTTATATACTTTGTATACAATTAATAACAAGGCAGTAGTGCCCTGCAGAACTGACCACCACTACTCTGTTATTCTGTGTCACCAATTTTAAGGCATTCACTTGCTATTTCCCTGACTTACTCTCTGTCTTCGCAGGCCCAAGGAAAGCACAGTGTAGAGACTGTTGAGGTAATTGAACACTAGGAGGAAGTGATTGAGGAGCTATGAGTAAACAAGTTAGTATTAATACAGTGTTCCACAGTGTTGGTTTCTCCAGTTCCTCTCTGTTTATGCAGGCCTAGGGAATAAACAACTATACTTAATTAACTATGCTACAGAGACCTGTACATTCTGTCTCCTGTCAAAATATTGCATTCTGGCAGGCAGAAGGGGAAGAAGAGACACGCTATTACCATGATTATGAACAGTAGCTTGGTATATTGCACAAATAATTTGCTGCAATGTAGATTAGTCAGCACTGGTGGACACTTCACTAATTTTACTGCTCTCTTAGTATTTTTTTTCTTCATCCCCAAATGATGTACGCAGACATATTTTAGGAGTGCATTTCTAACACATGCCTCATGTATTAGTTCTGTCTAAATGAACAGGTGTTCAGGTTGAAAGCTGCTGCCAGGGCACATTTATGTTCTGACAGTGGTGAAAGGTTTCCCAGCCTCTTTCTGCTTACTTGGACCAAGGGAAACTGCTCTGTCATTCGGTCTGCCGTGTACTATTGTAACATCATTTTAGTGTAAGTACCTTATTCTTTTCTCTTTACCCACCGTGAGACTCTGAATGTTGCTTGTCATGTTATGTGTCATGCGGTTTATGGATTTTATAAATAAAAAGTATCTGATGTTATGTATAACTCTGGTGAATACACCAGTGGATCTTCCAAATAGTTTCAAAATGCAGCTTGTCTTAAAGACCTGATTCCTTAGATAAGCAAAACTTCCATGGGAACTTGAAAAAGGATAGTAGGATGAGTGTCTTTCAGTTACTGAGATTAATGTTACAAGACAAATTCTTACTCTTATGCTTTGATAAAGCCATTTTTATAGTCCATTTCACCGAGCATTTAAATTGTATATTGCCTTACTAATCAAGGTGTTGTGAACCTTAAAAACATCACTGTATTCTTATAAACTGATTCATTTGAAATAGTGTCAAAGATAGCACTTAAGAGCACCCTTCCTAGGGAGGTATGGATTATGAGTTTTTAATAGTATTCAACTATTTGACTATGAGATTCAAATATAAATTAGTCTCTTCAAGGGAGAGATTAAGACAGAAGGTATTCACAATCTGGATAGTGTTGTTCAGTGCCAGTTTGGTAGAAGGATATAAATGTGCATTTTTGCACACAGAAGTTATCCTTTTTAGCTGGAGATGCTCAGCTGGAACAGGGTTCAGAGATCTTGTGCTGCTTCAGGCAGACAAGAGCAGGAAGCCATAGAAAAAGTGCAACAGCATTCTGCTGGGCACAGAGTGAATAAAGCCAATGAGTGGGATTTTTCCTTACATTCAGTATGGACTTAATCTGAAATTAGGGGTGAAATTCTTGTTACTTTCAGTGCTGACAGACAGTCCAGTTCTGAGCTATTTTAAAAATCTCACTCCTGTTCTTTCAGTTGTTTCCACCTGATTTTATGGCAATTCTGGCGGACTGGCATTTCAGTCCTGGGCATATCTTTGTTATGGTGTAATTCACAGCGCTATATTTCCTTTTTCCATCTGAGTTTGGTTTTGTTTTTGTGGGGTTTTTTTTGTTTGTTTTGGGTTTTTTGTTTGTTTGGTTTTTTTCTCCCCCCCTACCATTCACCCTTTTTAAATCTAACTTATGTCCGTCCATTTTCCTACTCTGGTAGCTCTTTAGGGTTTTTAAAGGGCTTCCCTTTTCTTTCCCTTCCTGTACTGCTGCTCCCCCAGAGCTCCATGTTAACTGAGGTACCTGTCTGTCTGGTGATTCCCTACGCTAAGGCTCCCTATAGTCTCAGGACTGAATGCTACCAGTGCAGCAAAAAGGGCTGTGGACTTTCCATATAGTTTCTCTGTTTCTTATTCTAAAGGTAGGTTCAATCCTTATCTTAAAGAATTTTACAGTTTAAGGAACTGCTGTCTTCCTGAGAGTAAGATATAGAATAACAAAGTGCTGATAATATGGCACGTGATCTTAATCTACTGTGGATTTATTAAAGTACAGATGGTGTACTTTCTGAGTTCCTAGAATTACCATAGGAAGTATGTGGTTCTCAAGCTGTTCATATATGATTAAAAAAAACCCCTGTTTGCCAGAATTTGGCCAGTGAGGTTGGCTTTGACAACATCTAAACTCTAAGGGAAATACAGCAGAAATTCCCCTGTGTCGTCATTTTGTGAGTTCAAACCAACAGAATATAACATGGTTTCCACTTCAAGATCTCATCTAGTTTTAGAGTTTGCAAAATTAGTTGAGTGTAACCTGATATTTGCATTGTTAGGCATGTTATCTGATTTCATTGCAGAATTTTTAGTGCAATTTTAAGTACTGAACAGAGACTGGCATCTACTAGGTCAGGTAAATTCATATAATGATAAATGTTGCCTAGTGTAATTGTCCTAAGTGATCAGAAATCTAATCTGAGTCTGATGTCTGCACAACTCTACAATGAATAATGCAGTAGAAGTCTGGACTGCCCCTTGCACACCCCTTTTATCTGAATGTCAAAATCTGTCACTCATATGAAGGAGAGGCCACTCTGATGGTGAAAGAGAAATTCAGAAATTTAACTTTTACTAGAATAAGTCATTGTTTTGCATGTCTTGCAAATAATTTTTTAAAAAATATTTTTGTACTGTATAAAGAATGTTGAGTAAATTTTGTGTGGAAAAAGCCACAGAAGAAGCATTTTGGTGATCTATCTTGTGCCTGCATTAATGGATAAAGAATCTGGATTAAAATTTGTGTCGGTTTCCCTCACAGCTGTGCCATTTTCACCAATCTTTACATGTGTAGTAGAAAGGGAATGACAGACTCCTTATTCCTTTTTTCTCCCCTTGATGGCTGTAAAAGTGATTGTCAGGATTTAATGAAAAAAAGAGAATAGGGATTTATTTTGCTCATTCTTTTTCATCTGACTTCTTTCTTTTTTTGAATTTTTCAGGTCTTGATAATGTGTTAATAAAAAGCAATTATGTATTTAAAAACCAAGGCATCTTAGAATCATAGAATCATTTAGTTTGGAAAAGACCTTTAAGATCATTGAGTCCAACTGTAAACTCGCTTCAGTTGATTTTAGTGCTACAAATTTAAAAAGACTGAAAGTCTGTTGAATAAAGCTTGTATTTGGTTGAGAGGATATTTATTCACTGCCCCACTGATCTCAAGACATAAATTGATAGGAAGCTGTAAGGACCTTGTAATGATTCTCTGTACGGAGCTGAAACCTACTTGTGAAAGAATGTTGGTTCCCTGACGATGCCTGCAAACGCACCTCGCAGCGAGCTGGTCAAACCTAACCGCCTGCTCTGACTTGGTCTTCCCGGCAGGCTTCATGTGTTAAAGAAGGTCTCCTCTGGCCAGCTATGGCGCAGAAGGGCTGGAACCACTTCTAAATCAGCGTCCAGCGTCTTGATTTTCAGTTGTTATGAAAGACTTACTTGCAGCAGTAACGTGCACTTGGCTTATTATATCAATAGTTCTTTTCTTAAGGTGCTGTTTATACAGCTAAGCTTTGCCTATAGCCATTTCTTTTACTTTAAGCTACAGCTGCAGAAGCATCATTTGAGCTTGCTGAGTTAAAGAAGCAAGAGAGAAGAAACACAATTTAGTGCTATTTTTTTTGGAAACTGGTATTGGGTCCTTTTGTGAAAGGGCCCACCTGGTTCTTTGGTGTAGACAGAACCATTCAGACAAAGCTGCAATAAACCTGTGTGTGTAAATGGTGTAGGCAGAACATATGCCAGCATTTACTATGTAAGATTGCTGAGTTGTGTGCTTGATCCTCTGAACTGGGGGCTCTAAGAGCCTTCTGCCCTCACACTTGTGTGTTGCTCCTTGGAAAAGAATTAGCTAAGGAGCTGTATGCAAAGTCAGCCAGGGAGCTCTCCATAGGTAGAGCCAGCAGCTACTATCTATTAAAGTCACTGCAGAACTGAAAGGACAGAGGTTTACATTGTGTTGTCTTACCGTTGCTCTCAACAAGGGGTGTGCAGACTGTGTACTTCCTTAGGGGCACTGAGTGCATACTGGGAAGAAGTTCCTGCTGGTGGAAAGAAAGGGAGAGCTGATCTCCCTCCTCTGCAGCCTACTTCCTGGGTGAATTGCTCCTATGGACCGACTGATTCACTAGAAAATTCACAGGCAATGGAAAGAGAAGGAAGGATGCTTTGTTCCCTTTCCTCCCCTGCCATAGGTATGAACATGCCAGTTAGTTCAGAAGCGAAATAAACAAACATTTATTCTGCTCTTTCTGCTTCAGTCAGTCATCTTCTCATTTGAATTATTTAAGGTTTTAGGTGTTTAAGAAGAGAAGGCTTGGGGGACCTTATCAGTACTTGAAGGGAGGGTGCAAAGAGGACAGAGCCAGGCTCTTCTCAGTGGTGCCCAGTGACAGGACCAGAGGTAGCAGACGCAAGCAGAAACACAAGAGGTTCCCTCTGAACATCAGGAAACACTTTTTTACTGTGAGGGTGACTGAGCACTGGCATAGGTTGTTCAGGGAGCTTGTGGAGTCTCCATCGATGGAGATATTCAAAAGCCATCTGGACATGGTCCTGGGCAACTGGCTTTAGGAGGCTCTGCTTAAGTAGGAGGTTGGACCAGATGACCTTCAGACCCTCCTTCCAACATCAGCCACTCTGTGATTCTGACTTGAAATGGCATCTTCCCCAAGTAAGAGCTTAAAAATCAGCTTGTCAGAAATCTTGTTGATAAGTAGTCTCCATGGTTTAACAGGTGAAGGCAATGGAGTTTTGGTCCTTGTTAGTAAAAGGAATGATGGTTCAGAAGCAGAGTGTTATGTGCAGAGCAGGAAGACCCTTTCTCTTTGTGTATGAGTGCCTCTGTACAGAGGTGGCTCGGTTGTTCCGTGTTTCTAAGAACAGCGTGGGTTCTGTATGCTGCTGCAGCTCACACTCAGGAGTGAATGACACAGCATCCATGTCTTCTGTATTTCTAGTTCTGGTTTGGACAAAGAGGTTGAAGTGTCCAAGTGCTCTGTAAGTAGGGAATCAGCGGAAAGGGGAGAGGGGGAAATGGTGAGGAGCAAGCAAAATAAAAATGCTGGAGGAAAAAAACTTAATGATAAATGACAATACCCGCAGCAGAAGGTTGGTGATGGAAGAGGGTGGTTGCATGAGATTGAACCTAGATGCAGGGTGAACTGTAGTGAATGGAATAAGACCTTGGTATCTCAGTCATTTACTAATTTACACCTCAATCTTCTACTGGGACTGCCGGAGCAAGAGTTCCATGCAGGATTTTGGTGAAAATAAGACAACAGGAATTAAAGATCACTGTCTGGCACTTGCTTTGGTTCCTTTTACAAATATTTATTCTCACTGTGTAAATAAAGAATAAACAAGGGCAGAATTATTAAGCTCGAGTCAATAATTAAAGTCCAAGTAAAAAGATCTACTTCACCGACGGTGTTTCCTGTACATGTTATATGGGCTCTGAATATTACATTTCATCAACAACTTTAGGAAATCACATTGCTAAATATTTTACTGGTGAATATTTTAAATATCTTCAAAACATAATGTTCAAGAAGCTTCCTATTTAATTTCATTTTTTTAAAATTACATTTTCTGATTACAGCGTAAAGCAGAAAATATAATTCAGACTATGAAATAGGGTTACTTTAAAGAACCAAATATTTTGTAGTCACTAGCAGCAAACTGCCCTTTTATACACACAATAGAAGTCAATAAGATTTCTTTGGTAATGTTTTGAGCTAAATCAACAGTTACTAATCTTATTGTCATACCAAAGTACATGTGACAGCATTGTCAGAATATGTTCTCTCTTTTAAAGTTTGTTGCTTTTTTTTCCCCCTCTGCCTTTTTAACAGAACAACTGTTAATAAAAATGGAATTTACCAGTTTGAACAGGCTTCAAAATGTAAGGCAGTTCAGGACAACATTTTGTCATCATCTATCAAGAAGAAAAGGTAGGTGTTTGCTGTGATTTCTGCTTCGTTTGTTTTAAATAAAAGGGTAAAAGATTGTCCTCTCTTACGTAATTGTCGATTATATTAATGTGGAGCTATAAAACAGGAAACTGAAATTGTTCAGCCAATGTTTGCCTGCATTTTTTCTTTCACATGAATTAGATTTATTTGAGGTTGGATTTTATTTTTTTTTATTTTTGCAATACAAGTCAACAAGATTTCTCCTTGCCAGTTAGCAACATTTTATTGCAAGATATCCACAAAAAGGTTGATCAGAGTCTGTGAGGTATAATTTCATTCCTGAGTGTCTTTTTCCT
This sequence comes from Pterocles gutturalis, assembly GCF_000699245.1. Lineage (NCBI taxonomy): Eukaryota > Metazoa > Chordata > Aves > Pterocliformes > Pteroclidae > Pterocles > Pterocles gutturalis. The sequence goes on along the minus strand of NW_010137517.1, from coordinate 27,947 downwards.
GATTGGTGAACACTCCTGCTATGAGCAGCCTCAGTTAATGGATTCTTTTCAACAAATTCACTAGAGTAAGTATGGAAATATACTGCTATAATAACTTGCTAATTAATTGCACTTATTATAATAACTAGTCCACAGGAAACTAATAATTCAGTTTTAGACATATTGAAAAAACACCCCAAATTAATTTTGGGTTTCAACTCACAGTTCTCCCTTTTCCCGATGTGGAAAAAAATCTCTGATATCAGCCCTGCTCAAATTCCTTGCCACTTTTTAAAGTGAAAATGGAAGAAGCAGCCCATTGCTTTTGACATGTAACATTTTGCCTATATGGAAGCTCCAATAAATACAACATTGTAAATAAGAAAGGCTTCCTACTAGGACCAAGTTCCAGCTTAAAATTCTGTGCCACAATGTTTTTAAAATTGGAAGCTGCCCCGTCCCCCATTTGTGAGGAGAAGAGGAATGAATGAGAAACAAAAGCTCTGCTGAAAATCATTATGTATCTTTCCCCATTCAAAGCACTGGAGAAGTAAAATTTTTTCTTAACACAGAAACAACCCTAAATCATTATTTTAAAGCTTCTCCTGTCTTTTCTGCCCCCTCCTCACTTTCTCATTGCATTTTAAGACCTTTCACCTGTTGTTAAGTCACCATATTCCCAGCATTCTGTCTTTACTCTTTTAATTCTTTCTTTTTTTTTCTTCTCTATAGCCTCTTCTCCCACCAATATTCCACTTCATCAGCAACACTATTATTGACGTGTTTACTGCTTTGAAAGGTGGTAGACTGCTATGTTACTGATGCACTGCTAGTGAGAGCTGAAACAGAGACTGGCAAACAGAGGTCAAAGAATACAGTTGACTGAAACATTGAGTGATTAACACCAAAAGAAGGACAACCAGTCACTGTGTTGCCTCCAAAATCCAGTTATAGCAATATAAATGCTGTTATTTATCCTGTGTGTTATGAAGTTGTACAGGCTCTTCATAGGTAGAACGTTTTGGAACTGAGATTGTAGGAGAAACTTTACGAAGTGTGAGACCTTTATTCTGTGGCTAAAGAGAAAGGAGCTGCACCATTCAATGAGGCAGAAGATGAATTGGGCAGGTAGGAAGAGAAACTGATGCTTGGAACAAAGGAGCAAGGGATTGCTTTGTGCCATGAATATTTCAACTCATTGCCCTTCACTGAGAAAAGCTGCAGGTATCTTTGTTGCTTTTTCAAGGTGTGACCCACAACCGTGGTAGATAAATGCTTTATATTGCAACCCTAGACTTTCAGGGACATTCTGGACACTCTTGCCTCTTCAGTTGGCAGAAAGGGAAAAAAATTACTAGTTTAAAGCTTGTCAAATAATTTGATAGTAAAAAATGCTATGTAAGTGGGAAGTTATTATGGCAGCAGGTATGTGCTGGTGGTGATAAAGAGCCTGAAATGCTGAGTTTTGCTGGCAGTTTTCCATTCTTATTCTAGAGCAAGCCCTGTGCACCCTTTCCTGAGGGCTTTAAAAACAGATAGTTGTTTTCGTAGTCTTAAAGTGTCCAAAGGCAAAAGGGATCCTCATTTTCTCTTGCATTTCCTACTGTTGTTTTTGTTTATTTCCTTCATGAACATAAGCTGCCAAGAAGGAGTGTCTCCTTTTTTCACTCCTGCTGTTCCGTTTTCCTTCTAATTCAAAGAGCCATTTTTCAAGTAGGCATTTAGTTTTAGCAAGTAACCAGTGGGGCTGCATCTGTTTCTCCTCTCTGACGTTTTACCTATTGTCTCTCTACTTTCTCGACACTTCTGTCTTTGCTGTAGTCCTTTAGATATCTGCCAAAAATTAGAAGACACTTATACTTTGTCAGTGTCTTGACTGTGCATAAGAATGCCACCTTAGCCACTGCAGTTAAGGTCACTGCATACCTGACAAGCACTGTAGGCAAAAAAAATCCTTCCAAATGTTACTTACCAGCAAGGCTTGTACAGTGTAAGTGAATTTCCTACAGCAGAAAGTTACTATAATGGCTGTAGTGCAGGTGGCAGACAAAACAGAGATGAAACATGTTTCATTCACTATTCTTGGCACTGTAGTTATTGTCTTGTTCGTGTATTTTTATAGTTCAATTTACCTGAGATTTTTTATCTTAACAATAAAACCCTTTTAGCATCAGTGATTATGTGCTTTAAGCTCCTGGGTGCCAGTGGAAATAGATGTATTGTCCCAGGTCATTAAAACGGCACAGTGGAGAAGAGGACTGTCTGGGTTACAGCAGAGCCATGAAATGATATTCTGATGGCCTTCTGGACTGATTCCATTGGAGAAGTGAGTCCCCAAGGCTCCTTTAAAGCAGGAAATGCTAAAATAGGTTTTCTGAGAGGAAAGCAAAGCTTTCTGGGCTGCAAACCCAGCTGCAGCAAATCCCAGAGCTTCACTTTGAGTCTTTAAAAAAAATTAATCTATGGGAGTATTGTCTGTACTCAAGTAGAGTTTGTTTCATGGAAATGTTATATTGGTGTGAGCAGATGTGATGGCTGCCTTGCAGAGCTGCCGTGGTTGGGAGCTCCTGTCCCCAGGACGTGCTGCTGGGGTGTCTCTGCCACTTGCACTGCTGTGCCAGCACTGGCAAAGATGAGTTCTGACAGTCGGTATTTTGGTTGTAAGTCATAAGAGGAGCAAAAGCTGGATGCATCGGGCAAGCAAAGGTGGTGTTCTGCCTTGTAAAGACCTGGCAGTGGTGCTGGTCTGGGTGAGCTGGTGAGCTTAGACACCTCCAAGCAAGAGTGGTTTCATCCAGTGGAGAGCAGTGGCACGGCAATGGTGTTCTTGCACTGTGTAATTGGTGTTTTTACCCTAGGTACAGCTTCTGTTACATGTGTAAGAAGGGTTTCTGACAGTGAGTGCGAGTGCACATATTTCTCATGAAACCTCAGAAGTAGCATTATGGATGATACTTTGATTTTTCTCCTTACCAAATGTTTCCCTGTAACTTGCTGATAACTTCCCAGTCCATGAGATTTCTTTCTGAGCTGATGGTAATTTTTCTTTTCAATTCTGACTCTGATCTTCATCTTATCAATGTCTTTAGGCTAGAATTTGCTTTTTTCTATATTTTTTTCCTCCTAGATAATGGTAGCCTAAGTAATTCTTCATGCCCTGTTATCCTATTAATTTCTGGATTTTTTCCTTAAGTCCCAGCATCTAAGAGTTATTTATTGTTTAGTCTTAAGGAATAAAACTGGATGAGTGATGCAACATCAGCATAGGCCATTTTGTTCCTGTGCTTCTATCCCATCCTCCTCCTCCATGTACTCCCTGTGCTGGTACTGACACTTGTCTGACCCCATGGTGAGCCAGTTTAGGTAGCAGCTTCAGCAAGAAAGCAGTTCCATTTGCTCTGGCTGCAGTTCCAACGCTGCTAATACAACATACCAGCAGGCAGCTGCCAAAATAGGAAAGCCTTGTTCCCAGTTTGTCTGCTCCCATCAGTACTTGCTTATACTGGCTGTGGTGTTCGACAGAATCTTTCCTGATCTGGTTTAGCATACTGAAGAAGAAAATGTATATGCATTTTTTTTTTCCTTCTGGGTTATTGTTTTTGCCATGGTAGTGAACTAAAGAGGCCTATGAAGGCATTTGACAAGTGCAAAAGCTGTCAAAAACAGAACAGAGGTGGAGGCAAGTAAGTACCAGTAGTGGCACAAGGGAAAGGACAGATTTGGAGTTGGACTGGAAGGAGGAAGAATGTACTGCTCTAGGTCGGATCAGCTACAGCTGCAATGAAGCTCATTTCACTTTCTCCCACTTCTGTGCATCCATTCCTGTTCTCTTGCATTGTGCAAGAGCTCAGTAAACTCAGTTTAGTCACAATCATCTAGTTCCATTAAGAGTTTGCTGCGTCTGGAGAATGAAAATTGTACATGTTGTCACAGGTGCAAACTTGAGCCAAGACCAAATTCTAATGCAGAATTCCTCTAAAAAGTTCAATTTATTTTTCCATGTGGAAATGGGACATGATTTTACTCAGGGGTAGATAAGTTAACTGTAGCAGTTGCTGTACTTTTATGAAGCAAATCTAATGCAGAATTCCTCTCAAAAGTTCAGTTTATTTTTCCATGTGGAAATGGGACATGATTTTACTCGGGTAGATAACTGTAGCAGTTGCTGTACTTTTGTGAAGCAAACAGGAAAAGGGATCTGTTCTTTCAAATGTTTACTGTAAAGCTGTGGTACTAGAAGGATGTTGAACACACAGAGAGAGAAGGAAGCTTTTGGGTCATTGAGTTCTGCAGCTGCAAGCCACCACAGCCTTTTTATCAATTCTTATGCTCCATGTGAAAACAAGTGAGGGTTCTTGCCATCCCAACTCTTGCAAAACTGTTCAAAATACACACTTCTAAGTTCCAGCCTAAATAAATTCGTGATCATTTGGTTTTAGGCCAGCACTAAGCCATTTTTGCTGAAATAATACAACGGAGACACAAGTCACATAGAATTTGTAGTCATGGCATCCATATCATCTCTTCTTCCCATTCCCCCAGTCCTCCTTATAACTCAGTTATTGTTTTTAAAAAACCTATATTAGGATCCAAGCACAAATGGGAAAAGTATTAGCATTGAACCTATAAGGGAAGAAATGTCTCCATTCTTTGGACTTAACATGTTCTGAAGTATTTCACATATGGACAAATTAAGTCTCTTGAAAGGGTTTAAAAGGAGTAGAAAGTTCTTTGGTTACATGTGCCAATGTAACCAAAGTGCTGGTTGGTGTAAAACAACAGATTGTTTTATTTAAGAGATAATTTAAAGGAAATCTTACATCTGTAAATATTGGTCTATGGTCTTAGATGATTGAATTGAGCTTTGGGGACTCTGTAAGGTTAATGAAAGAAAAAGCATAAGAAGTGTAATGTTTCATCTTGGCTTGCAAGAGCCTAATTTCAAAATATTTTTGAAGTTTAAAACACCAAGTACAAGAAAAAGTTTTATGTATTATTTTAGATTCTCACACTTGAAGTTATTTCTAGTAACTTCAAGATATTTATGGTCAAATATTTAAGTTTGAAATCGGTGTACTTTTGAAAGTTTCTGAAAAGAAAGGTTCATTAGGACATAACTATTAAGAAGTGGTGTTTAATAGGTCATGCTAATTAAATGAGGATAATACTGTTACAAATTGCAAAAATAAAATAGGCCATGGAGTTCTAAAAGCAAGCTATTATATATGCACCACACGCATTATTATTAATACATGCATCGTCTGAATGTTTTAGAGACTGTTTCTAAATATGCATACATATATATTCTAGTGTTTGATGTTGTTGCCTTTTTTTAGATATTCAGAAGATTATTATCTGCACATAGTCACAAAACTGCAGAACTGCACCTGGATAAGGAGACCAGAAGAATCTACAAAATTTAGGTAATATTCATTGTCTCATTTAGAAAAATTGTCTACCCCAGATTTGTCTGACGAGTGATAACTTTAGATCTTCCCTTTTGAAAAGATAATTTTGTGTTGCTTTTAGACTGCATCATATTTATACATTTCTATTAATCTTTTGATGCTGGGGCTCTTCTTGTTTATTTGAATAGAACTGTGCAAAATGAGTAGGATAAGAGAACTACACAAATTAGACTAATTTCACCTGTCTCCACTATAATGAATAGTTAACTAACCTGAGCAGAATGGATTAAAATGTTCCTGACACAAAATCTACAAAACAAAAAAAACCCCAAAAACCAAACAAGCAAAACCAAAAAACCAACCCCAAAAACCCAAACCAGTAATGTGATTTTGTCCGTCTGAGCTGTCACTCTGGTAAAAGACTGTGTAATGAAGCAGTGTATTTCTTACCTGAAGAATATTGCTGCTATTACAGAAGTGCCCAAGGCACTCATTAGGTGTGACGCTGCATGTCATGGCCCCTGAGCATGTAAGCATGTGATTACATCTGGCCTTGTTTGGGATGGCGAAGCTTCCACTCTCATTTGGAAATGCATTATGCTGGGCTTAGAGGACAGGTTCACTGTGCCAACCCTATTTTTTCCAGGGGGAAATACTCTCTTTAATTACGTTATTACATGGATCAGAATGAAAGATTCTGTTATGATCATTAAAAATAAAAAAACTGACCTACCTTCCAGCTCTTTGGAGTTAACTGTCATTGAAAACGTAGTACCTACATATGCAGCATTATACCCTTGGAAGAAGTAGCTTGTGGGGTGGTAAAGCTTTTTGTGCAACATAAATTACTGTGTTTGCTGTGTATCATAACTGACTAATGGTGTTTCCCAAAGCTGAGGTAGGAGAATACAGAGAGTTAATGTTTAAGAAACTTTCAATTAACTCAGGCAGGCTTTAGCTGTGCAGAGATGTTGGAACATGCTACGGAGCTGTAGAAGCAGCCCATTCTGTTTCAGAATGGGCAGGTGTCTTGTACAGAGTTGACAAGAGGTCAAGCTGCTCTCATGTGCTCTTCACCCTGCTACACTTAGGGTTTTTGTTTTCCAGTCTTTTTTAAACTTCTCTTCCTTCTGAAAGGACCAGCCTCCACTTACCAGCAATTTGCCACTTCTTCTGCTGTGCTAGGTGTACAAGTCAGTGGCAGAGTAACCGCTCCTTGTTGTTCCTACTTGACTTCTTCATTTATTGCTTGTGTAATCTCCCTTCCACTGGGCCAGCTTCTTCTACATCTTCTAGGCCTATGGGAAACAAGCATAACACCCTCTACCTAAACTGTCATGAGACTGATGGACTTTTAAGTATCAAGTGCGTACTGTTCCTCTTGCTATCTTTGCCTTCTAGCAAGGAGTGTGGGTCATAAATAGTCAAGGTGGGTTATACAACCAATGCTCAGACTGGAAATATTAACATTGAAAACTGTGGGGTGCAGTAAGGCCACTTAGAAAATGTGGACTGTATGTACATTGAGGTGAGCTTCCTAGCTTTAACTTAGCTTGAATATCAATCAAAAAAAAAAAAAAAATTTTTGAAACCCATGCTTCAGCGCAGGCTGGACAAACTCTTGTCACTTAATCAGAATTCAAGGTCTGTGCTGTTATGGTTTAATTGCTTTTTAACATCCAGACTAGCTAGTGTATTAGCTAGTTCATACAACTCATGCTGCAATCCTGATGACAGTCCCTATGAAATCTGATCTGTTTTGATATAATCCAAAAATTCCATTGATATGACCAAGGACTGGTACTTGGGTTTAGGGCATTGTAGATGATTATTTTACAAAAGGTGTGTGCTTCTGCATAAGTCTTTTCTTTCTTTTTCCATTCTCTCAAACTCCTCTCTGTTGTTTTCTGGAAATGGGATAATAAAATTTTACAGTTGTCCTTGCTCCCAGACCATACTGGAGATTTTCAAGAATCTTAGCAGTTGGTCATTAGAGGCTTTCAAAAAAACAAAATGTTTTTAAAAAGATAAAAAATCAGTGTAAAGTTTACTGACTAAATCTGAATACACTCTGTGCTTACCGCACTCCCAAACTTATTTATCAGACTTAAGCACAAGAGCCTGCAACTAGCTTTGCAAGGACACTAGCTGAGAAATGGTGCATTGAGAAAGCTCTATGGGGAACAAAGCTTCTAGAAATGTGGTGAAACAAATGAATTAATTCCCTGGCAGTACATCTCTTTATTTTTCTAACTTTGCCTAGTGTCAGGTAATGCATAATAATTGTGTAATAAAAATATTATTCAGTTCTAAAAATCTCATTAAGAAGGTAGAAAAACACACCCATTTTGCAGAAGAGGAAATTAATCTCAGAGGGGCTGTGCTGCAGGAATTGGGTTATACAGCTCAACACGTCAGGAGGCTGGCTGTGTCATATTCCCCTGCCAGTGCCGCCAGGAGTCTGCTGCTGACTAGACTGAAGAGAAGCTGCTTGACTGCTTTCCCTGTTTGCCCATCTGTTAAATGGAGTGGACACTTACATGCTTCCTAGGCGGTGTCAGTTGTATGACATCTCTGTATTATCCTGAAGTTATTAAGAGCAGGCATGCATATTTCTAAGGGATTTAATGTCTTATGCTTCAGGGCATAAACTAACCTCTAATTAATAAGGTTCAAAAGCAGCTTCCCGTGGGGTAGTGAATTTCTCAGAGAAGCTTTCTTGTGTTTTCCTTTGCAGCTTTTGCTGTTGGCTACCATCACACTGGTAGTGGAGTCAAGAAATATGTGATCTGAGCCAGTAACTCATATGTTCCTAGAAGACAGCACCATGTGCCAATGAGTATATATCAATTCTCTTTGTAAGCTACACTCCCAGCAGATCCAGGCCAAATAAAAGAATATGAAGTAGAAGTGCAATGCAGGAAAGAAATACTTATCTTTGTATTTGGCAAAAAGATTACAGCTGACAGCCACATGTGGCACAAACCACAGTGTTTTTGCCAACCCATTGTACAAAAAGCAGAGTGCAGGATTGAAGGTTGACCCTCTACTACATAGTTCATCTTTGCAATGCATCTGTGAAAACTGTGTCCATTTGTTGTCAGAGAGCTGCCCTATTCCAGATGGCTTTCTCTAAAGCTGCTCTGCTGTGCAAGCTCACATGCACTTGGCTGGGTTGCTATCTGGCAGCGATCGGTGGTTCTTGACAGCTACATGATGTTTACCCATGTGTTTCTCAAAATCAAGAAGAATCATGAGGCAAGTACGAGCCATGATGTTCTCTTTAATACCTCCCATATCCACAGTCACTCTTCTGTGGTTGATTTTTGTTCAGCCTCTGTCGGGGAACCAGTCTCCTGGCCCTTCACTTATTTCAGTATCTGTAATGCTGACATCAGCACTGCCAGATTCAGGCTGCCCTCAGAGGAGCAAGTGCAAGCACTTGGTTCATTGCTCTTGCAATCTAGTTAAGATTTATTGTGCCTCACAGTAGTGTTTGTCAGCCATTGCTGAAGAGGTTTTATCTAACTTTGCAATAGAAGCTAGCAAAGGTGGTGTGCCTACACCAGAAGTGGTGTAAATGCCATCCTGCTAACAGTGATTTAGGGAAAGTCTTCTTCATTAACTGTTGCTGACGTGTAGAGAACTATTTAAGTATTTTTTTGTTCAGACCTTCCCTTTATTAAATTCAGCTGTGCTACTCTTTTTCTTTTTTTTTTTTTTTTTAATTTTCTTGTTCTTTATGGCTCTACAATCATAGAATCATGTAGAATCATCTGGAATCTTCACATTATCCCTTTGTTTCTAAGCCCGCTTGAATTCTTCCTCCCTTTTCAGATTTACATCAGCTGTAACTTGTTTTAGACAAAGCAAGTCTTTGGATTTCTTGGTTATAAGAGAGGATTGGTAGAAACTTGGAAAGGGAGGGGAAATAGACTCACAGCTGCCTGGAAGCATCATTCTTAAAGCTTCAGAAGAAAAGCTGTGCTGGGTAGCTTCCTCTGCAAAGGCTCTTCTAGCTACAGACAGTAGAGTCTCAGGTTCCCTAGGTAACGTGAATATTAATTATTATATTAGTATTCTTGAAAGGTTTTCCACTTAAAAGAAATGTTTCATTAGTGCAACAAATTACAGAGCCCAATTGGGTGCAAACTGTAATTGTTTTTTACACCTCCACGTCTCTTTGCTTTACAGACTTTTAAGCTTGATTTATTCTCATTGGGCCTATACACCCATGGCGGCAAATAATCTGCAGGTTTTCCAAATAGTTGCAACTCGTGGTTTTGCTAGAAGCTAACAAATAGCTAAAACAGCCCTCAGAATGACTGGGCAGGAGGGGAAGGAGGATACAGAGAATGACTGAGCAGATGCTGTGCTTCAGAGAAGCCTCTGGGCGTTGTATTTCTGGGCTATCTTGCTGAGCTTGGAGCCTGGCAAAGCTCCAGCAGTTCTTCAGGAGTGGTATCACACTTGGAATAGCTCTGGGTGAGCTGTGGGTACTGGGCCCCCTCCCCATGGAAATACTGTTCCTGACAAACCTTACTTGCATCTGATAATGGAGAGGGAAATTCCTAGGTGTAAAATACAGTTTTAAAACCCCTGATGTTACACTGCAGTTCAGCTGGCACACTGCTCCATCCCACCAAAGTATTTTAAACTTTTTTTAAAAGAAAGCATTACCACTTTAGAAAAAGAACCCTGGGTCTTAAAAAGAATAGTTAAAAGATCAACCCATTTTCCTAGTCCTGTAATTTCCCCTCCTGCTTGTTATTCCACTCGACCTCTATTACCCTTTTTCCACTTTAATATCTCTTCTGAAAAGCATGTGTTAAACATTCCTATAGATCGTAAAATCCCGCTCCTTCCTGAAGAGATTAATTTGTAGTGTGCGACACTGTAACATATATAACAGTATTGCTTAACACATCTGTGTACTGCAATGAGCCACAGTTGAAACACAAATATAAATTGACCTTGCAGGGTATTTTGCTTACATAAGCTCACACCACCACATAATCAATAGCTTTCCCAACACTAAGCAGATCAATAATTCCACTATACTCTCTGAAATCTTCCATTCCAGTTTGCAAGAAAATACACAGAACCCTGAGGTTACAGTGTGATTTAAGAGTACATTTGCTGCATATTTTTAATAGATCATATGTATATCAGGAGTATATATTCAGAGACATATTTCTATTTCAGAAGAGAAAAAGGCTGGGTGGAGAGATAGTAATTGGTGACAGTTTGGAGAAGTGGTTGAATCTTTTAATTGCTCTACAGACTATATACTTTCCTGAAGGTTGGAGGATTCCTATAAGGGGAACCTAATTTTCGATCAGACTGAGTTAATTATGTCTTTGTGGCAGACTCTTTAAATAGTCTTTGGCTTGAAAATTTTATTACACTTTTTACATACTGAGCCTTGGTATCAGATTCAACGCAGTTGGCTTTCATTGTCTTAAACATTTATGATGTTGCTTTATTTACAGACAGTTCAAGGGCTGTCAGCATAGTATTCCCCTTCAACACTTTCTATTTCAGACATCAGATTTAACTACTCTTTTCTAAAAGATTGGAATATGTCATAATATGCCACATCGCACTTTGATGCTATTGGCTTGGATTGACAAGAGCCTGGAGAAACCCATATCATTGTCTAGAGCCCCCAGTGCAGTACAATAAGATAATTGCTTGCTCATTATAAAATATTACAGCAGTGGACATAGATAAAAGGTAGTCTTGCTGTCACGACAGTCTCTTCAATAAGAAACCTCAAAGTCTTTGTTGTTTTCACATGTACAGTACAATAGCTCAAATGAACTAATGATTACAAATACCCAAGCTAGGTGAACTATTAAAACAAGCTATTAGGCAAGCATAGGCTTTTCTGGTTATTAGTAATCCACAAACTTTTGTCGCTCGGAATGCTTTGCCCTTTATTCAAATGATATTACAAACTGTGCTGTGAAATACACTTAGCATCAGGCATACAGGAGTTACAGATTTAAGTATTTGATAGTGTTACTTTGTCCTTGGTTATCTCTTTTATGTGGTGTTTATGTGTGTTGGGTACCTGAAAATCCACAAAGACGTGTCTGTGTAAGCATTGCTGGTGTGGATAATGTGCAAGTGCTTTGTAACAGGATTGATATGATATTATTTTTGCAAACAAACGTTCTCTTGTACAGATGTTTGTAAAAAGTGACTTAGAATCAAATGGACTTAGACCATTACTGGAAGAGGTTGGGCCAGATATCTATTAAAAATCTCCAGTCATTGAAATTCTGCACCTTTCCTAGGCAACCTGTTTAAGTGTGGTTCCTAATACTGAACTTGGGCTTTCTTTAGTGCCAATTAGGACTGTTTTCCTCACCCTTCCCACCCTGGCCTTAGAGGATAGTTGAGCATCTGCTATTTAGAACAATGTTTTGCATATTTTGATACTTCTGCAGTGTCCATCCCCATCCACTTTTCCCCTCCTCCCACCTCAATTTAGTCCAATGTATAGTGACAGTAAAATATTTTATACTGTCCTCAGCAATGAAGAAAGCCCTCTGGCCCCAGGTCTGCAGGCACTGGCATCACACTGAAGTGTAGTCTACACAAAAGAAATACTGTTAAGTTCACACAGTTTTGTCAGATTCTGCAGGCTCATGTCCCCCTGGGCGTACTTGCAGCCCCTCGAGGATCACCATTAACTGTGTTGTCCTGGTGGTCCAGCTCTAGGCTGGGCAGACTATTCCAGTGGTGTTCTGAAGTGTGAGGCTGTGTAAAGTTCTGGTGCAAAAGCAAGCACTTTTTCACACCAGGTATATATCTGAATAAAGTATTTTTTTTAAATATGGAACAAAATTACTTTAGCTAAGCATTTATAATGAAAGAAGGCATTCTGAATAAAAACCACCCTGCTAACTGTGGGAGGATGAATCAAAGGTCCTCTTGCTAGTCCTATCAGTAGTTTGGAGGACTGAGGAGTTTTTAAGCTCTGCAGCAGCTTTCCATAAAGACAAATTTCATCCTTATTACAGATTCTTCCGGTTCCACTCAAGATAAGGGCTGGCTGAGAAACTCTGCTAGCCCTTGATTAACTGTTGGCTGTGTTAGCCCTTATGGCTGGTTCAAACTGAGTTGTTGGAAGGAAGATGTTGAGACATTTGCAGTCTCTTCAGGATGGGTGCACACCATGTCTTGTCAGCAGGCACATGCAGCCTGTATGCAAGCACTGAACCGGCTAAAATGCATATATTCGTATTAGTGCAGAACCAAGCTGAGCTAATTAATTTTGCTGCTAGGAGGGGTACAATAGTTCAGGTTGAGCTTCTTAGCTACAGAGCTATTACTGGAACTGCAAAGAAACTACATATTTAGATCCTGCAGATACTTACTGATTCCGTTAAATAGAGTGGACTATCCATGTGAAGTGTTTGTATTATGCAGAGGCATTTGTAAACATGTACAGTCAAGGCAGCAGTCCTCTGCCCACAGTTCGGTGTGGACTGACTGCATAGCAGTTGGAAAACAACATTATTCCTTTGACTTGTCTCAATACTTTGATAACTTGCTTCAGAAATCAGGATTTGCTTAAGTTCTCAGCAGCCACAAACCTAAAGAAATTATTTAGATGCCATATGAGCTCAAGAATTCCACCCCAGCTGACCTCAGTACAAAAATGGGTTCAGTGTCCTTGGTCCACAAAGGACGAAATTCAGTGAAAGCACCTTCTGAGCAACAAAAAACATTCACCAGTGCAACAATGACTCTGTGTTGTCTAATATGAACAAAACTTCACAGACAAATGCAGTACACCACTCCGGCTAGGTTGTCAAATAAGACTATCGTGACTGTACTTACTCAGTTTTATGAGGTGTGTAGTACCAGTCCAAATGGTGTGGTCTTTTTCCAGGTACCGTTTTTGTTCCTTACTTGTTAAAAGTGAAATTTCCAGAAGATGCAATCAACTCCCTTTCTGCTTATCTTGGTGTAAGAAATGCCTGTGGTTGATGTTACATTTCAGGATTTAAAAATAGCTCTTGTGTCTCACTCCACTTCAGCTGCTTGCAGGAGAAATGTTGGAGAGAAGGTTTCCTCCAAATAAGAAATTGTCAGTACCAACCTGTATTCCAGAGGAGATACTTCCCAAACCTAGGGCCCTACAAAACTTGGGTACTTTTGACTCCAGCTTCCTTCACTCTGCATTTCTAATGCTGTGACTGAATCATAAAAACACCTTTGTCTATGGCAAGTGTAGCAGCTCTGTTAACAACTAGAACTTAAAGCTTCTTACTGTAAGCTACATCCATGTTCTTACACATATCTAAGGTGGATGCTCAGCCTGTATAGCAACATCCCATCTTCCAAGAGCTGCCTCCATATCTCAGTGTTTTCTCCCAGTTGAAACAGACAATGTGGATCACTTTCTACTCTTCCAAAGAAAATGCGGAGTTTGGTTTAAGGCGGTATCATTTGGTGCTGTTAGCATTCTGACCCTTGTCTCTTATCCCACCATCTGGTTAGGAACTTCTTTGAATGGTAAGTTTTAACACTTTCTCTCTCCCCAGGTGGCATGATACACGAGTTGAGTTTAAGTGTTTGTCTTGGCTTTTCAACACCTTACCTATAGCACTTTTTAAAAAAATTGACTTGCACAGTACATGTCATAATCATATGAAGTACATGCTCTTCAGCATGTCATTACCTCATGACAGTGACCGCATATGACATTAACACTGTTATGACAGTTGCAGTAGTAGACTGCTTGAACTGGTCAGTCTCTACCCCTTCCTTATAGTTTGCTGTCAGTTGTAGAAGTACCATCTGTCACAGCTTGTACAAAGTCCTGTATGGACAAATCACTGAATATAATGCCAGTGGGTGTTACTGTCTGCGTGTCACATGCGTTCCCACTGGGGGTCTGTACATGGATATTTGGGCATGGTGGGATTCGGTGCAGTGATTTGTTCTAAGTAAGAGGTTTCTGTTGTTACCTCCAAATTTTTAGCACATATGCTCTTAGGTAACATGAGAATATATATCATTAACCAATATGTATTAACTTGTTCTTACTGCATTTCTGAACTAGCCTGGCTCTGTTTTACTTCCTCTGTGGATCCATAATATTAATGTAAAGTATTACTTTCTTATTAGTTCTGATATCTGTTTTTCTTCCAGACTGTTTCTGCTTTTATTGAAGCACTCGTTCTTGTGGAATGAGTAATAAAAAGCAAAAATGTGTCACCTGTATTAATTAATGTTATCTGTCATCAGTTTGCTTTTTCAGGATCTGCTAGCCATCACACAGAAAACAGCTGCTTGACTAAAGCTGGGCAAGAATATTCTGGCATTACTGCTCCTCCTCTCAACATCCCGTGGTTGACACAGATAATTTTTAGGCCCGCTTCATTTAGCTTTAAGAAAAAAATCAAGGAATTAAAAATTATGGGTTTTGTGATTCCTCATCTCCATGTGATTGCCAGGGAGCAGTGAGGGATGGCAGCTCCCTACAGGACAGGGAGCAGGATCCCAGCGCAGCCTGGCTGGCAGAGCAGGGACTGGCAGCCGGCTTGTCCCACCCGCAGCCGGGAGAGGGACAGCCCTAGCCCCGGGCACTGGGCACCTCCCAGGGGACAGGATGTGCATAGTTGGAGATTGGGATGGGCACAGCTGGAGATTGGCCCTGCTGCCCTGCTGCTGGCATGGGGATTGATGGCCCTGAGGGGCTGAAATGGGATTCTGAGCCATGGGCAGGATGGGGGGCTGGGCAGGGGTAGGGAGGCTTGGTGGTGCCCTGAGGGCCTGACAGTGATATCTGAATCCTCTTATTACTGCAGTACAGATTAAGGTTAGAAAGAGCTGCTTATATGAAAAAGTGTACAAGAAAGAAAAACAAGTGGACTCTAGTCAAGGGTGGTTCAATAACATCCAGTGTTCCCAGACGTAATCATTTGACTTTCCTGCCTCATTGCTCCATTTGTATTTTCCCATATGTTTAAAATAGGACACTATATGCCAAGAGCAATTGTTTTCATGATGTGTGCCCCTCCTGACCCTCAAGAGAATAGTCTCAGTTCCCTCCCTACCGCTGTATCTAGTGGTTTTCATTGACCGCAGACCCCCCCTGCCCCTTAAGGCTTTGAGCCAGTAATCTCTGTGTTCAGAGAGTGAAGCTGAATATGGCTTGTGGAAATCTGAAACCCACCGTTTCCTCCCTCAGGAGTGATATTTCCCGTTAAATTTCCTGGTAGCTCTCCTGGTATGGTTATTTCGGATCTGTGCCATCCTAGCACTCAGTCATTCCCAGCGTTCCTCACACATCTGGAAACTTTGTCTTTGAGGAGTTTCAGAGCTCAGTATTCAAAATGGGTTAATATATAGCAGTAAACCATCTGACAATTGAAATGGTACTCTTTCCTTTGGTATTTTATGTATTAATCAAACCAACTTTCACAACCTTTTTTCACCCCATTTTGACCATTATTTCAAGAGAAGTGAGATTGGGAGTTATCCTAGACCTGTTCATTCCCTTCTCTGTCTTCCAGGAAACATAATCCTTGGGTTCTTCCATGTGCCAGACTATGCCTATCTCCATCAGAAATAAAATTATGTTATTATTATTATTAGAATATTTGCTCTGTGTCCACTGTTGATAAAGTCGAATGAAGCAAATTCTCTTACCTGTGTCCTACCCTGTTAAAGTCAGCTTACTTTCAGCCGGAATTTGGCTGAAATTTGTTTAACTAGTTCCAGTGGTTTAGTTTACCATACTCACTGAAAAAAGTGTGAAAAAAAACTTTCCTCTTCCTCTGGCTCTAACTGTAAATACATTTTTTTTTTCTTCACAGTTAACCTCTAGTGTTAGGGCAGGAATTATTATCTTTTCCCTGCTGCATTGTCTTCTTCAAAATTCCAGGCAATTCTGTTATCAATGAATTTTATTCTCTAAATGGTTAGTAGTTCTCTTAGTATCTCACCTAATGAGGTAGCTACGTCCTACCAATTGATAGATGATGGCTGGCCATGAATATTTCAGCCTTACAGTCTGAAAATCAGATCCAGTGGCAGCAAAGTTCCCTAAAGCAAAATGAATTATAGGATTTCAGGTCTGATGGGGCTTATAATTGCATTTAACTTGTATTCACTTACATTTTTATAAGTTTGGAGGTAACAGGAATTGGAAGATGGGTGATAGCCTTCACTCCTACGTGAAGTTTGAGTGAATCCCTCACATTCTTATCTATGTAAGGACTTCTGCTAGGTGTTTCGGGGAGCAGCTAAGCTGTCTCTCTCTACGACAAAGATATCCATCTTCTTTATTTGCAAGTTGTGATGTAAGTTATTTAACATCTGTGATATTGTGCACAGGAAAACCATTCTGAACAGCTGCCGAAATGAATTATTAATTAATTGGCTTGCAACCACCTAACTGTTCACGAAGTACTATAGCCCATACTTCCGATGACCATTCCTTTCATCTCCTTGGTTCATTTTTTCTTCAGCCTTCTAGTTTCTTACGGTTACTTGTTCTGTGTTGATTGAAATCACATTGTTAATTCTTTAGAAACTGAAGTCTCTCAGTTATTTTTTTTTAAATAATCTTATCAATTAATAATAAAGATAAGACCAATTACAACTTTTTCTGGATGGGAAAGAGAGACCAAAAGGGAAAAATAGGTTAAGAAAATGAGTTCTTGGTCTGATTAGTTTCTGAACTTTTGCTGTGAAAATGGACTTGCTCTGCAAAGCAAGTCAAGGGAAATTACGTAGTAAAGGGTTTATATAGCCTTTTGTTGCTTAGTTAGTCAGAACTGGTTTTTATTCATCCAGTTCTCCACCACTGCTCTCCTGCTTATTTGCCTGTCTTTGAGCAGATTTTGTTTGGTTTTTTTGCAGGTCAGAATTAGCTTCCTGCTGTGATGCAGTTCACAATTTTGTTGCTTCTCAAAACAACACCCCACTGGGAAGTAACATGAGTTACGAAGTGGACAGTAAAAAGACAATCCTCATTACAGATGACATTTTTAAGATGCTGCCTGTGGTAAGAATTGCATCTTTACCTGTTTTTATAATTGGTGTATTGTACATATTTTCGGTTAGCAATAGAGCTGCCTTGTTTGATTCCTCTGGAGGGGACCCTTCACCCCCTGAATGCAATTCTTCATTCACCTTGTATGACCTCTTTTCCTGCTTTCCTCTGCAGTGGTGGAGGCATGGAAAGGGTATCACAGATCAGATTGTAGGTAGGGTTGCTACAGAATGCAACTTCCAGCCTGGCTTGGCAGCCAGCTGAATTCAGGTGTGAATCATCTGAGAACGTTCATTTTGCTGTTCTCATTCCCATTTTCAAAGGCATTTCAGTCTGGAACAACATTTTATATTCCCATGCCATTTCTAGTGCAGGCTCGGTCATATAACTTACAAAAGCTATTTTGATGGTAAACCTGATGAATGGAATGGAATGGAATAGAATAGAATAGAAAATAGACTCTTTCAGTTGCAAGGGACCTACAATGATCATCTAGTTCAACTGCCTGACCAGTTCAGGGCTGGCCAAGTTAAAGCATGTTGTTAAGGGCATTGTCCAAATGCTGGTAAGAATTGCATCTTTACCTGTTTTTATAATTGGTGTATTGTACATATTTTCGGTTAGCAATAGAGCTGCCTTGTTTGATTCCTCTGGAGGGGACCCTTCACCCCCTGAATGCAATTCTTCATTCACCTTGTATGACCTCTTTTCCTGCTTTCCTCTGCAGTGGTGGAGGCATGGAAAGGGTATCACAGATCAGATTGTAGGTAGGGTTGCTACAGAATGCAACTTCCAGCCTGGCTTGGCAGCCAGCTGAATTCAGGTGTGAATCATCTGAGAACGTTCATTTTGCTGTTCTCATTCCCATTTTCAAAGGCATTTCAGTCTGGAACAACATTTTATATTCCCATGCCATTTCTAGTGCAGGCTCGGTCATATAACTTACAAAAGCTATTTTGATGGTAAACCTGATGAATGGAATGGAATGGAATAGAATAGAATAGAAAATAGACTCTTTCAGTTGCAAGGGACCTACAATGATCATCTAGTTCAACTGCCTGACCAGTTCAGGGCTGGCCAAGTTAAAGCATGTTGTTAAGGGCATTGTCCAAATGCCTCTTAAACACTGACAGACTTGGGGCATCGACCACCTCTCTAGAAAGTCTGTACCAGTGTTTGATCACACTCTTGGTAAAGAAATGCTTCCTAATGTCCAGTCTAAACCTCCCATGGTGCGGCTTTGAACCATTCCCACGTGTCCTATCACTGGATACCAGGGAGGAGAGCTCAGCACCTCCCTCTCCACTTCCCCTCCTCAGGAAGCTGCAGAGAGCAATGAGGTCGCCCCTCAGCCTCCTTTTCTCCAAACTAGACAAGCCTGAAGGTCCCTAGCCACTCCTCATAGGTCATTCCTTCCAGCCCTTTCACCAGGAATGCTGCTCACTGGGGTGGGGCCTTTGCAGCCAGAAACACAGGTTGAGCAAAGGAATCAGAATTTGCAACTTGGGACTTATAAGAGACATGTAAGCTCTGGAGACCAGACAAAGAGGGCCACAGATATGTACTTAATTTCTTAAAAGTAAGACCACATGGGAGCCCTCTGGCCTGCCTCTGGCATTCTTGATTTGTGAGATCCCAGCATTCAAGAGTCCAGTCCATTCTAATGCTGCTGTGAATCACTAAAAGACTTAATTGCAATAGAGGGTACAGTGGTTCCAAATTTAAACTGAATGAAATAAAAAAGCAGTATGTTTTACGTGCATATATACATGCTAAGCCAGACAGAGTCACCTGGCCTTTGTGTTCTCCTTCTGTCTTTTCAGGATTGAACAAAATATTTGAACGTGTTGTTTTGTAATATGTTGCCAGGCAATGTGATGTCTACCACTTTCCCCACACTTTTTGCCTTGTTCATAACAGTGGCCCTTCCTGCTTCTCTTTGGGCAAGCTGATGAGAGAAGGAGAAAAGATAACACTTTGTGTAAGCAAGTTTTGATTCAATTTGACAAGTGGGTTCAGTTTCTGCAGTCGAAGCAGCCCAGCTGTTGGCCTCTGTGTTGAATGTCAATGCTCCCACAGCAGGAGAGATTGAACAAGATGTATGAAATGTTGCTGAGGCCCTGGGATAACAGCCAACTATATTAATGTCAACTGAAATAGCCAGCAATTTACATAAATTTAGTAGGTTGTGATCTGTGCTGGTTCACTTAGCTCCCATTCAGCTTCCTCACTGCAAGACAGGAACCTCTAACAAGAAGAGGAGCAGAGAGGGTGGACAGCTGGATACGGTAACCTCTTCAGCTAGCTGTCACATTCACAATGAGTTAAGCCAGGGCGCGTGATTATCCCTTACAGCGTCTTCAGGTTCCCCTAAATTTGTTATTTTACATCAAATGTAATTGTGTGATGACAAAGTAATGAACATTTACAAAGTTACCTTCTATTAGCTGGAAAAGTGAATGACTATGTGACAACCCCCAGTCTGTTACAGTGCAAAGGAAAATGGGTAAATTTAAACTGTCATCAGTAGAAGTTTGTTCCTTAGCTTGTCAAGGATTCAGTCCACTACTAGATAATTTTTGTGTTAAAGTGTATTTAAAATATATTAATCCAGTTTTAACAATTCGGTGTTATTCCATAAGAGCACTGACGACAGAAGTAGCAGTTCTCAGGCTGCTGGTGCTTATTTTTGGCTCTTAGCTGTCCAGGCCTGGCAACCCTGTCTGCTAAATGGTGAATGCTTTCTGGGATTTACTGGATTAAACCTGCAAGGACCAATTACTAAAGACGCAAAGAAACAATCAAAAGATTTATAAGGCATTGGCTGTGTCTTTTTATCTGTTTGCAGGCCTCTCCCCTTTCAGTCTATCCCTTCAAGACCTGTGCCGTGGTTGGAAATGGAGGCATTCTGAAAAATTCCAGCTGCGGAGCTGAAATCGATAGTTCTGACTTTGTGTTTAGGTAAGAGCTGCTTCATCTTGCTGAAGTGTGTCCAATGTTTCTAAAAACTTGGCAGGGTTGGAAGCATGCCAATGCCAGTTTGTAGCAATGAGGAAGGATCTTGACAATTCTTTATTTCTGCTTCTCTAAGGATACTCCTTCTGCTTTGTGAATTTCAGAACACTGCTTCCTAAGTAAAGAGAGGACTATATGCATACATGTATGATCTATGATTGCAAAGATACCTTGACAGTGATGTGAAACGTGGTTATCTGAGAGCCTGAAATTTCTCTTAATTTAACAACCTTTAGGAGAGGGAACTTTTTTCTTTTTTCTTTTTTCTTTTTTTTTTTTAATCAGGAGAAGAAAAGAAAGAAAACATGAAATAAGAAAGACTGGTATTAAATGTCAGATGTTTACCTTTGCCTCTGGTTTAACAAAGGGTTTACTTAGCTGTAGGTTAGCTCACTCATGCAGTTATTTGACTGCCCTGGTATTTGTCTCACCTTCTGTTAGGTATCAAAAAAATTAGGCATCTAATTTAAGTAGGGTTTTTTCAGCTGCCTCTATAGATTGTGGAGAAAACATAGTGCGTAATTTGGCCCACTCTCTCAGTCCATGACTCACACTTTGTAGTTCCTGCAAGGGAACAGAATAACAGAGTGAAGGTTCTTCTCTCAGTGATGTCCAATTGCACAGCCTGCTGGATTTTGTTTCCTTTCCTACTTTTGACTAATATTGGGGCTTTTCAAATTAAAAAAAAACAGTCTTTCCAGGTAGATAACTGCCTTAATAAAAATGGGAAATCTGCATGCTAAGATGCTGAACTTACTAAATTACTGACTTTTAAAAAAATACTTTCTTTACCTTTTATAGAAACCACTGTTTCTGCAATTGGACAAGTTATGCTGTTGTTGTCTCATGAAACAGCTGTCAACATTGCTGTGCAAGCTGAGGGAGTGGTATCAATCAGACTGTTATAAACAGAAAAATGATAAAAGATTTTCAGAAGAAATGCATTGTTTAGGCAGAAGGTGCAATATTTCCCAGCAGAGACAGAGCATTCATAGACTCACTCCTTCTGGGTTTTTAACTTTGCTTCTGATTTGTGAGATGATCTACGAAAATGAGCTCTCGGTGCCCTATTTTAACCATCTGTACAGTAGATTAAATATTTTTACTAGAAGTGCTGTAAGCCTTATTTAATATTTGTAAAGTGCTTAGAGATCTCTGGGAGCTGACATGAAAATGTCATTGCACAAGAGAGGAATTTGCAAATAATAACTGTAAAGCATTTCTGGTGTGCATCTGTTTAAGTAAATGTTTCTCAATTTCAGGTGTAACCTCCCTCCAACCACAGGAAGCGTTAGCAAAGATGTTGGCAATAAAACAAACCTTGTGACTGTTAATCCGAGTATCATAGCTCAGAAGTAAGTACTACTTCAAATCTGTTTCTGTGCAATATTGTATAATTGTTTGACATGATTTAGATTTTGTTGGAAATCCATTGGGATACCAGCGTAGAGAGCAGTGCATGCAGATTGCTTCATTAAGCTTTGGTTCCCATGTAAAATATGTACCAGTATAAGTGGAAAGCTGTTAAACCTGGCCTTTTTGTAGCAGAAAGGAGTCAGCAATACACAGATTAGCAAGTGCCTCAGTTGGCACCAGCCCACAATTTATGACAGAGTAAAACTGATGATTGCAAACCCAAGCCTCTTCTTTTCCCCCCGTGACCGTCATGACCCTTTCATAAGAAAGGAGTTGTAATCATAAATCAGGAAGGCTTGGAAATGTGTGTCTCATTCTACAAGTAGGACTGTAAGCACATGTTTTTAGGTAATGTGCTTAGAGGCTGTTCTGATGAAGGCTATTTCCTGAATGGAGGCCAAATTTCTGTAATCCATTTTCTCAATCCATATGAAAGCTGCTCACACACTTTTTTCTCAGAAAAGGTTTTTTTTTGTTTTTTTTTTTTTTCTTCACCTTCGTGATGAAAAGAAAACCTAATAAGACCAGGCTGACTAATCTGACATCTTCAGCAGGCTGGAACTGCAGTTTATCTATGAAAAGGACTGCTGTGGCATGTTATTTACTGCTTACTGATCTTACTGTATCTTATTGTCTGTCATATCTGTATTTGTCAAATAGACTGCATCAGTCAAAGCTTTTTTTTTTTTTTTTTCCTTTAGAGGAAGAAGGAAAAAGTGAGCATGGAAATGACTAACAGGCATTTGCCATTGATTCAAGGATAGAACTTGGTTTTTTGCAACAAGTACTAACTACCTTGATGCTTACCCAACCCTTTTTTGAGTTAAATTAAGATGAATTGTTGCTTCCCCAAAACCAGATTTAGCTCAATGATGTTAGTGGGGCTGCGCAAGAATATGAAGAAGGAAAACTTTGTCCAGTGACTCAGCATCATTGGTGACTACTGACCTGATGCATGATTTGTCTGGGCTTGATCTAAGTGTTCTGCCACAGCTGCGCTCATTTTTTAGCCAAATGAAGCCACACCAGGGTTAATAGGTGTTACACTGAAGGAAATAGGAGCTAAACCTGTGTGAGGACAAAATGAGACTATGAGAGGACTTTAGGATTTAAAAAAAAATATTAATTTAAATGTTCAGAGAACACTGTAAATGCTTTTGAAGGAAGTGACTTGGCACCATTTGGAAGAACTAAGTTTGTTTCTTCTCTCAGAAGATCTATTCTGACTTTATTCATTTTAATTTATAATTCTGTGTTTGGGTACGGGGTTAGTTTGATGTTATTATTGTTAAGGTTAACCAGCTTTTGCACTGTGTCTGTCAGGGTGTACAATGTAGATGTAGGAATGAAGGACAGTTCTTATGTGTCCTGATGGAGCTGGGCTACAGTGGCAGAGGAAAGGAGAACAAGACGAGGTTGAGTTGTTCAGGTTTCTAGCTAGGGAGGAACAGAGGTCTGAATTATGTCCTGAAGGCTCTTTATATACTTGTACACTGAATAGAAACAGAAAGTTACTGAAGTAGAGGCCAGAAGTTCACCCTTCAGTCACAGAATCACAGAATGTTAGAGATTGGAAGGGACCTCGAAAGATCATCTAGTCCAATCCCCCTGCCGGAGCAGGAACACCTAGATCAGATCACACAGGAACGCATCCAGGCGGGCTTTAGGCTCAGGTGCTTCTTGCTTGTTTTGGCTGTGCAACTCCTGCATGCACAGGGGACCAAGGTCAGCAGGAGGGGCTGAGTCTCTCTCATTCATTTTGTTTGAGGGTCTGGTGATAATGGCACTTTTCTGGGAAGCAGAAGCTGTAACTTTAAACCCCTTCAGGCTGAGAAGGGGTGTATCACTCCTTGCATGAGTTCAGTTGTGCAAGAAGTAACTGATAACTCCTTCATTTTGAATTGTGAAGTTTTGAATGGAAATGGCAGTGGCTGCTGTCCTCTGTCTTGAAGTGCTACAGGAGAAGAGGGTTTGAACCTAATCAAGTTGTGAAAATAAATGTAACCAAGTTTTCCAGTTCCTGCTGGAGCCCTTTGTGAGCTCTGGTAGCCCTTAAAAGGTGAAAATACACTGTTCAGATACACAACTACCTACAAAAGAGAACTCGGTGCTTTGTATCCCAAAGAGGATGTGAGCACCATGTGTTCAGGTGATTCAGACAACTCAGATCTATAGAGGAAATGAGCTGGGTGACCCCCTTGTGTCTTGTATCACTTCGTGGATAACGCTGGAACTTCACTGTTCAATATTTGGGAGCATGGAATTATCCAATGGTGGGAATTAAGTCTCTTTGCTGGTTGTTGGGGAACCAAAGCATCTGAGGATGAATCTTCTTCATTTGTAAAGTTAGATCTCTAAGTCTTTACAGATCTCCATGTTTTCCCTTTGTAGTCGAAGAAGATAAATAGACATGCCTATATTTTCAGCTATTTTGAAAGTATATCAAAAGCAGCTGAAACCCTGCAAAACTTGAGCACACACTGATCTTTAACACTCCAAGACTGCTCATATGCATACTTGTATTTCCACGCATGTCAGACACAGATTTTGAAGACAGGTTATTGTATACCTGTTGATGTAAGAAACACATTTCACAAACACATGAAGTACGTATCATAGAGCATGTATTTTTAAAAAGAGAAAGTATGAATATGATTTTTTTTCTCCTTTGAAATTTCTTGATTTGTTCAAGTCTATAAACAGGTTCTGATCTCATTAGTAGTGAATTTGATCTGCTTCAGTAGCTCCCATGTTGCCAATTCAATCCTATGAAGTGTGCTCTTGTTATACAGTAAAGACAGATTTTCATAACTGCACATATAGCTGGTTGGTATAAATTTGCAATGTAGACAGGCTGAACTGGTGCAGCAGAGTTCATAACTCATGTATGCAAGTTCAGTTGTGCTGTTTTAATCTGTAACATATATATCAATAGTACATTCTATTCACTCTTTTCCTAAAATGTTGTACTTTGCAGATACAACAAACTAAATGAAAAGAAGAGAGAATTTCTGGAGAACATTGCAGTCTATGGAGATGCTTTCCTTTTATTGCCGGCATTTTCCTTCAGAAGCAACACAGCCACTTCTTTTAAAGTATATCACACTCTGCAAGAGTTCAAAGCAACCCAAAGGGCAATCTTTTTCCACCCCATTTATCTGAAAAGTCTTGCCCAATTCTGGAGAACTAAGGGTGTGAAAGCCTACCGGTTGTCATCTGGTTTTATGATCACTAGTGCTGCTCTTGAGCTGTGTGAGAATGTGAAGCTCTATGGCTTCTGGCCTTTCTCAAAATCCACAGAGAAGATGCCAATCAGCCACCACTATTATGACAACCAGCTGCCTAAACCAGGTTTCCATGCAATGCCCAAAGAATACAACCAGATTCTTCAGCTTCATGGCAAAGGCGTTTTGAAATTGCAGTTTGGTAAATGTGAATCAGACTGAAAAGGTAGGTCACATTCTTACCAAGTAAAATGTCTTTAAGTAACGTGTCAAGGGAAAACTTGTTTTGTGAATGGTGTGTGTCTGTTCTTCCTTAGGGAGACATTTCTGCCTTATGATAATGAAAGTTGTGTTCATAAAGTAAGTGAAAGGTTGGAGTTTTCTGAATAAATATAAAGTATCACAGAGTTGAGAAATGTTTTCTAATTGTGGACTTTAGATGGGGAGCATAGCTAAATATACATCATCACCATAATTTAAAGTCAATCCGTAGTGTATCCTTATCACAGATAGAGATAAAGAGTCTCTACCAACCTCTGTTTGGTATCAATTCCCATGAACCAGCTTCTGTTGTGAATTGCTTTATTAAAGGCAGTCACATACTATGATCTACAAGAGAAGACACCTAATCTTGGCACTGCCTTTCCGGACGTACACAGAGGCCAAAGTAAAGATTGCCCTGCAAAGGAGTAGCATGCATACACCCCCTTGTTCCCTCTTGTTAGGTAAAGAGAAGTTCAGAGCAGTATGCTCTCACAGCCCTGGGCTGAGAAACAGCTTGAGGACAGTAGTGAGTGCCATACACTAAAGCAAATCTTGCTGAGGATTTTACCGTGAGGCAGCTCTGAATCTGGGAGTTATAAATACAGGATCAAGTGTCATTCCATTTCCTCTGTCCTTCCTAACTGTCCCATCCCCCTGGGACCTCTGCCTTCTGTGTATTGCCTCAGAGAAACGCGGCACAGAGCTTGGCCCCTGACCTTGAGCCAATTTACTGTGTACAGATTACAGATGGCTTTGAAAAGATTTGTCTGCATGTTTTCAGTCTTGATCTGCCCTCTTGACAAAATAAGAACTATTTGTATGAATACTTCTTCGTGTTTTAAGTTAACTCAGAAATTCCCCAGCTCACAATACTGTTGTCAGATTTGCCTTTCACAGAACTCTATTTTTCCAAGGGGTCCAAGTTAATATAACAGTAAGTGAAATGTACAGTAGAGCTACCCATTGTATACAATACACGTTAATTGGACTGATGTAATCTCACAACTGTATTACTCAAGTTAAATAAATTAAAATAGCATAATCTTGTTCAAGCCAGAAATTTTGAGTTCAAAAACTAAGGGCTTTTATTCTGGCTAGATTCTGAAAGGTATTTGAAAATATCCTTTGATGGTATTTAGAAAACATACTATGAAAGATACATTGACACTTGGTTCATTGTCAGAGACTGCTGAGTTTTAAACTAGCAGATTTAGTACCAAGAAGACACAATTTTATTCAATTTGTTTGAATTAATAGAAAAATAAAGGCTTTCATATATTATTAGAATAGTGTAAAACATGTGAGAAGGGACCTAGAAGCCATCTAGCGAGCCATACTCCTAGTCCATGGCAGGAGATGGCCTAGGAGGAGGCGTATGTGTATGCAGTTTCACGTGGCTAAGGTATGCTTTTTTGCTTGCAAAAAGTTGTAGCATACTGGAAAGGTTAAGAAATACATAATGTATTTTTCTTAGTGGCTAAGCTGTTTATACCCTGCAGTTGCCATTGTATTTATTCTTCCTATAATATAAATCCCTGGAGACATACCATGTAATTTTAATTGTAGTAACTACACCAGCTAAGAAAATGAAAGGCAGGTCTTTATGAATATTTAATCTAGAGAGAAGCAGATAGAAGCCACAAAAATGTTTAAGCATCTGTATGAGTTAATTAAATGCTGTCCATGCTTGACAGTCCAAAAATCACTTCTGTGGACAAATTTGCAAAATAAGCTGTAAAGAAGAAAGCAACCGGAAGGATAAATTGTGCTGCCCTGAGATTTTTCTCCCCTATGTTAATCACTTATATTTACAAAGCGAAAAGTTAGCCTTTTAAAACCAAAGAAAGTAAATGCTTTCTGTATGAGCTACAATAATGAGTATATTCCAATGAAGATGACCTTTTCTAAAAATTGAACAATCTCCTTTCAGTTTTCCTTTTATGTTTCTCTTCCCTGTTAGTGGGTAACTGAAGGTTCCTTACACCATTGGCTGCCCACGGCATTCTGAGGCAGATCCTCCCTCACCCATTACCGGGACACAAAAGATTGCTGCCACAAATAAGAAGTGAAGAAAGCTGCTCTGCTGCAAGCACCCATATTGCAGGCAGGTAGCAGGTTCTGGAACACTATAGGAAGAGCATAACTGCATCCTAATGAATCATTTTGTCAGTATAACTCCTAAACGCTATCCTTGCTATTGTAACAGATAAAGAGAATTGTCAAATGCAAGAGCCCTGTAGAGCTGGTGCTGAACAATGTGGGAAGCTTCATCTGCCTTAATATCCACTCCTGCACCTTTATGACTATGCTCGACAGACATGTACATGTCTTGGCTAAAGTTGATGCATACCTGTCACAGATGAGACATCAGCAAAAACTTGAAATGTAATTAAAATAATGATCTCTATTATTTTGCATTAAATTACCAAATCATTTTTGCTATGGCCCTGCAGCTGAAGGAAGTCTTGTTTGTTCATTGGTTTAACTTGATAAGCCTGAAGGGCATGTCATCTTCAAATAAACGTAGGTTCAAGGAGGGGAAATAGCCTGATTCATATTTAAAAATAGACAGAAAAATCTGATCAGAAAAATTGTCACAGAATCACAGAATCACAGAAT
>NW_010137516.1:340-603 GCF_000699245.1 Pterocles gutturalis | reverse complement strand
GGCCCGCCCTGGGGACCACGGCTCCTGCAACAGACTCAGGAACAAAATCCAAATTATAACCATTGTGGCATGATGGCCGCAGCGCTTAGTCTGCTGGGGAGATGGAGGCTTGGAGCGAATGACACCAGGGGTCCCATTAAAGGCGTCTTGCTAGCAGCACTCCCAAGTTGCAGAGCACACACTGGTTCGAGCCGTGAAGCATTGGCAAGTTTTTATCAGCCTCGATCTGGCCCTTTTATCTGTCTCAGATTTACTTAAATCAA
>NW_010137516.1:0-240 GCF_000699245.1 Pterocles gutturalis | reverse complement strand
AGAGACAGAGGCAGAAGGAGAGAGAGAGGGAGGGAGTGAGAGAGACACCCACTGAATTTCGGCAAGAGACTGTGGGGAAAAATAGTTGATCGACGGAGCATAGAAATAAAAGCAGCTTCCTGCAACAATAGCCTGATCTGCGACCAATTGATACAAAGCAGAGGAGGCAAAAGGTATCAGTCTCGTGTGAACTCCCAGAGTGCAGCGTGGATAAAATTACACAGCATCTCTCCCCGACAC
>NW_010137515.1:287-6692 GCF_000699245.1 Pterocles gutturalis | reverse complement strand
AAAATAGGTCAGAGCTGCCCTGATGGGAGATCTGGGTGTAGGGATGTCCCGTAACAATACCTGTTGTCTTAATTTATTTAGCCAGCTCCTCTGGTGTAACGTGTTTCGCCTGATACACTATTTCCGTTGCTTACTGGTCCTGTGGAGACTCGAGTCTGACAGGAAGATTTTATGAGCTGCTGACATTCACCTCCACTGCTCGCACAGTTACGTTCAGTTCTGCTTTGAGTGATGTCTAATACTGTCCAGCAACATATGTTTAATACCTCCCACCTTTTAAATGTCTCAATAGTAATAGTTGTGTTCATGTGTTAATTTTCCGGTTTTGAAAAGTGGTTAATCTCCATAGCCACTTAAGGAGCAATTAATTTTGAAAAAAATCTGTGACTGAGAAAAACATTTCAGTTATAATTGATCCGCTGCTGTCCTCTTGGAGTGGTACCCTGAGACACTGCTGAAAGTACGTATTTAAACATCATAGTCACTGGGGAATGACAATGGAAATTCAAAACAGCCAAGAAACAAAATACCTGTGGGTTAGCGAGTCTGTTGTATGTTTGCACCAAATGATTAACTGTGGGAATTAGAGCAATTAAACTTTTATTTTAATTATTCAGCCATGTGAGGCATTTGTGGGAACGTTTGCCACACTGTCATTTTAATGTTTCTGAGACTATAACAGACAAAATGGGTAACACACAAAACTTCTTCAAATCAAGAAGAGTCTGGGTTTATTGCTTTCCTTAAACTCCATTCAGGTGTAGCTTGGAATTTCCATTAAGAGTTTCAGGGCTTACGCCCCAGTCCTAGTATTGCGTCATCTTAGAATGGTGTAATTTTAATGACAAATAACTATAATCCTCATTTATTGAGAAATGTTCGTTTTTTTTTCACGTACCAAGATGCATGTTGTATTTTCATTACCATTATGAACTGGTTTTGCTTTCATGATCAATGGGTGCTGTATTTCCCAATGAGGTAAAAACACATCAGCAGCTCATAGTTTTGATGACAAGACTGATAGCTGTTGCAGTATCATGTACTGCTTAGCGAGATTTTCCCTGAAGATGCATACAGCAGATGCCATTCAAAAAGGACAAAATCTTTAATGTGATGTTTGCCTTTTTATAACATGTGAGTGACTGCACATCTTTTTTCTAGTTTGGGTGCTTATTACAAAAATAACCTTGTATTCATTAATTTGTCTCTAGAATATCTTTGAATAGTTAGATGAAGGGAAACGGAGATATATCTGACTGTGTCTCTTTTCCATTTCTCTTTATTTGTAGCTGATTGCTATGATTACTGGGGAGTTATATAACCAGCTTGCTGCTTTGCAAAAGAACGTTTTACAAGCAGATGAAGTTTCAGTCTTAATCCCTAAAAAAA
The DNA here is from genome assembly GCF_000699245.1 of Pterocles gutturalis. Classification (NCBI taxonomy): domain Eukaryota; kingdom Metazoa; phylum Chordata; class Aves; order Pterocliformes; family Pteroclidae; genus Pterocles; species Pterocles gutturalis. Next base: position 5,303 of record NW_010137515.1, on the reverse strand, counting down.
TATTTAGATCAATTTAAGTACCTTTATGTATCTTTCACAGATTTTTACAGAAATTTATGATACTGCATTCCTCTCAAAAGTAGAATGCCAATGGAAACAACTGTATTGGCAGTCATCTACTGATAATGTGATAATGAAATTGGCTATATTTTAATATATTTATATTCTTGTTTTTGAGGGCTGAACTACACAGCACTAGATGTTTATACTGGAAAGCAGCTATAGTACAGGTAGTTAATATATATGGGATTTTATCTGTTTGGTGAGATCCATAAAAATGTAATTAAATATTACTTCCAAAGTTTATATAACAGTAGTCAACAAGAGTAAACTCGTCAGTCTTTGAAACTGAACTTTAACAAGCTGTGGTGAAGTAGCCCTGACATCAAGAGATAGTGTGATCTTGCCCTCAAAATAAATGGCAAAAGTGCTGTTCACTGCAGTGTTAAACGGCTTTAGGTACCGATTTGTCTGATCTTACTGAAGACTGAGTAAAAGTGGAAAAAAATTAATCTATGCATTGTGCTCTTCATATATTATCTAAAATTAAGAATATTTACTCCCTTCTTTTTGTGATAGGTATCTGAAATTAAGTTTTTAAAGAGAATAGCATTTGTGCAAGAGCATCAACAGGATTTTTTTGTATGTATAATACAGTGCATGAGACTTAAATTCTATACCTCATATGTTTCTCATAGAATACATAGAATGTGACTTTTGATATCTGATATACGGAGCCTAACTTTTATTAGATTTTGTACATCTTTTATGAGTATGCTATTTCAAAATTAAAAATTACATATTTATTTTTAGATGTTTATAAGATCAAAATTGCTTAGTAATGTTTAAAAAATCAGCGGTTTGTTACAAAACAAGTTTCTTACTGGTTTTGAAAAATACTCTGAAAAGTTACTAAATTTAAAAAGTACTATTTTCTTAACAAGTGTTCCAGCCTTTTTATCAGGCCTTTGATGAATAGTTTATTGGATCGTCCAACAAATCAATACAGTTCAAAGAATGAAAGCAAGTAGTTTACATCTCACAAATATTGCAAAATTATGCACTTTGGTTAGTAAACTATGTTTACAAAAGCCCCGTGACTATTTTTTTTAGTAATACGATACATCAAAACAACAGCCTCGTATCATTGTCATTGTTAAAATAATGTGGTTTATCATGTTAATAGTTTGAAAAATATGATATACATCCTCTGTGGAATTTTCATTGAGTCTGATGTTCAGTATTAAATGACTGTGTAAATACATATTCTGAAGTATCTTGCTAGACAGATAGAGGACTTAAAACAGAAACGTCATGGTTCTACTCTGCAAAGGGAGAGATGAAGTAAGTGCAGAGGAATGATGTGAAGCCATCGGGTAGTTAGCTCTGTCCAGCCTGTACAAGAAGGAATGTACTACATTTGAACATCAATTCAGGAAGTGTGTTAAAGCTGTCGCTGTCTTTTTTGATACAAATTAATGGCACATACAAAAAGAACACTGAACTAGGAGATCAAAGAAATAGCAGGTATCTTTATCATGAGTAAATTACCTTCTATTTTTATTAATACTAGAAGAGAAAAAACAGATTAATTTGCCTTTAATGTGCAGTGAGAACTGATTTTACTATGGCTGCCCACACGTCTGTGTTTATATCAGGTCACTAGTCGGTGTCTTCATCTGTAACATTAGTATAAGTTAAGCAGCTCACAGAATATAGGAACATGATACTACAGAATGGCTTTACAGACCAAAGCTTGTGCAAATCAAACAACTCTGCGTCATCAACTGATCCCTGCTGCACACGCTTACGTGGCTGCTGAAGAACAGGTTGCCATCGCACTGTGAATTGTTTGCAGTGTTCCTGCACAATGATGTGCCTGTGGCTCAGCGCTTCTCACCACACCTAGTGATGATAGGTTTGAGCTTTAATGTGAAACTTGGCTCTTTCACCTGAAACTTAAATCATTGTACATAACATGGGACACACATCTGAATTTAGGATGTTTCTGTGCAAGATACCATTTGACGTTATCTATGTGAATATATAAGAAGTCATTAAGATTGCACTCTCCTCTGAAACTGTGAGCCCAGTAGGTTTATGTTCATATTCTACAGCAATGTATTTTTTTGAAGTGTATGCACTGAGAGATGAGATTAATATCCTCTGTCAAGAGAGAAAAAGTATTTAATCTACAATTAATAAAACCTAATGTAATTTAAAATTAATGTATTTAATAAAATTCACTTTTCACTAAAATAAGGTTAATTTATTTTCATTTTTACTGCTGTAGTTTTTTATATTTTGGAAGTAAAGCCTGCTGGAAAAAAAAAAAATTAAACAGCAGTGAATGACCCAGGAAGACCAGTCAGAACAACACTGGAAAAGAGATTATGACATGAAACTAAAACCCTAAAACTAGATAATTCCTTGGAAAGGAATAGGCGGGTTTATGTATTCATAGAAAAACTAATGATTCTGCATAAATTTAAGAATCTGTAGGGTATTTTTCAACACAGAAGTTGCCCCCACCTATTCCTTTAGTTTACTTACAGGAATTCTCCTACCTATGCTTTGTTTTATATGAGGGGAAAAAAAAAAAAAAAACAGGGCACCTTAGTGTAAAGGTGTGTGATTTCCAGAAACTTCAAAGACATTAAAAAATTGAATTATCTTTCAAAATTTCCTTTAGGAAGTGTTTTGGGAAAATAAAACATGCAGTTATTAAAAATAAAATTGCTTGCTCACTGAATTATGTACAAACGAACAAAAATAACATAAAATGATAAATGTATTCTAATATTAATGAATGGTAGTTATGTAATTTATTTTTTTCATGAAGTAGCCATTTCAAATACTTATATATAAATATATAATGACATTTTGAAAATTGTGGTATATTATTGGAGAGATTTTAAAACATTCCACTGAAATATTGTTTATTCTATAATTTTTTTTTGTTAAGTTTCCCACCATATTTCCCATTATTGTGTTTCAGTTATTTGAAAGAAAAAATACCACATTTTTTCATCTGAAGTGCTGTTTTCCTACATAATGTGAACAGCTATCTTGTTTTTCAGTCACAGATAGAAAAGGAAAGCATGTTTGTGCTCCTCGTTTCTTTCTGTTTCCTCCTTGAAAACCTAGAAGGGAAGTGCTCAGATTGCTTTCTGAAGCAAACACGATTGATGATCTGTCACAGGATATATGATATGACAGGAAGCCAATTTAACAGCAGAAAAGTCTCATTGATACATTTGTCCATTTGGGTAGATGAATTTGTGAAAGTTAAGGCTGCAGAGGCAGCTGCCTGTCCACTGCAGTAAACGGCAAAACCCATTTCCCCGAAGAGGAAGAACTTTGGAACTGTTGCTTACATCAGTATTCAAACCTAATTTTCTAAACGTACTTTTTGCATGGGGCTGAACAAAGAGCGCTGATAACCACAGAGGCACTGATCAGTAGCTGCCACTTCTTGTTTTCAGAAATACAGAAGTCTTTACTCAGATTTTTTTTTAGTCAAATTCCAATCACTGTACATTTTCAGTAATTTAACCCATGTTAAATAGTAGCTACACCACCAGTAACTTTACTCACAAATGAATAAAAGGCCATGTATACTATAGTGAATCGGTAAAATTATGCTTGTGACCCAGAGGACGGCAATCTAGCTGTTAAAAAAAAAAAAAGGCATCTTAAAAGAGTGCTCTACTCTTACGAGGTTGGCTATTTTTGTCTGACACACCAGTGCTGATTTATACAGCAAATCATCTTTAGTCTAACATATTTTAGGGGAAGACAGGACTGCTACAAGCCATCCTTTTTATAGGGGAAGGAAATAAGGCAAAATCAGGAATTAAGTTTGCCAAACTCTACTTCATAACACAAACATTAGTGCTTATTCAGGCACCTCTGAGATGTAACTGATTTAACTGGTAGGAAAAAAAAAAAAGTTTTCTGAGCAATAATCGTAATGGCTGCTTGCCACCAGATTAGATTGTGCTTTGCATTTAATCAGTATTGTCTGTCACATCTTTAATCTTAAAAATCTCAGTTCTTTTAAGGTTCATGATGAAGTAAAAAAAAAGGAAAGTTTAACTGAAGGAAAAGATGAATGCTAAATGTTATATGCATTAAAATATTACATATTTCTTAATTCTCCATAGAATATTTTATTAGCTTGAAATATACTGAGTATCTTCTTGTTAAAACTGAATTCAAATTCAAGTAGATTTTTTTTTTTTTACTTTTCAGCTCTTGACTAATCACCCTACTGGTTATATTGAGGAAAAAAGATACTTCAATAAATGTTTAAAAATTAGGATTTAGTGAAAAACTTCACTGTGTAAATGTAAAATGTGTTACTTGAGCTAGTAAACCTATCCAAGTATTTGCATTTACTTGACGTTTGCAAATGCCGAAAATAAGAAAGTGTTCACAATGCCTCAGGATCCAAGAATGATCCATTCCTCAACATGTCTAGTCTTGTCCCAAGAGATAAGTCAAACAGGTTTTCACACTTCAATTTTATAAGACAAAGACCATTAAACTCCAACCAGCAAGGAAAGAAAATTACTAGCTGCAGCTGTGAATCTCAGTGACCTGTCTAAGAGAAAGCCAGTGAGAACCAACCCAATTCACTCCAAAATTACTGCAGTAGGAATGGATATATTATTTAAAAAATTGTACCCCGTTCTGCCTGACATAACTGTATTGCCAGAAGTACAAAGAACACAGATTTGCCCTTACTGTGACTCACTGTTCACTAATAGTTTTAATAAATAAGAATTCCAGTACTTACAGGTATCACTTTTAAGTTACAGAGGGAAAATCCCTCAAATATCAGTTATGTATCGCTGGACACCTTGAACTTTTGTTACTGCTAGAACAGATGAAAAAATGAAAGCGCATTGTAATGTGCTTGCTGTTAAACCGTCTTGCTGAAATAACCCGGTAAAGATAAACATTTAGTAGACTTATTCACAGTGTGCTGTATGTTTTATTTTTTTGTATCCC
>NW_010137515.1:0-256 GCF_000699245.1 Pterocles gutturalis | reverse complement strand
TTTTTGAACCCCAAATCCCCCTGCCATAATAGTTTACTAACTTCTACTTAGATGAGTAACTTCATCTTTTGTTTTCAGATAATGGATTTAGTGTGTCTCAGGTACTTGCTATTTCAGTGTGTTAAAAACACAGTGATCAATTCTCATGTTAACATCTTCAGCTCTCTACAAGTTAATCACTGCATTGCTTAAATAAAAATACTCAGTACTGAGGGTTATTTACAACTTTTTATATTTTTATTAATATTTATTATTA
>NW_010137514.1:610-2258 GCF_000699245.1 Pterocles gutturalis | reverse complement strand
ATCACCACCCCTCTGTATCAACACCCACTCCATCCCCACCTCCTGCATCCTCACCCTGCCCACCACCATCCCCTCCATCCCCTGTCCCCACCATGCCCACCACCACCCTGCCCATCACCATCCCCTCCATCCCCATCCCCTCCATCCCTACCCTCCCCTCTGAAGGGGTGCATAATTTTGGGTGGGGGTCATTGCCAGCTCAGTGCAGATCCTTGTAGCCAAGTGTTTCCAGATGTCACCCCCAGATCCCCCTCTGGGCAAAGGGGGGGACATGTCACCTCGCTGGGGGATGGCAGAGGTCACCCACAGTCAATCACACCCCACCCTGGGAAATGCAGACGTGCCCCTTCCAAACGACCCCACACATCCTAAAAAAGAAGCAGGCCAGAGTGTGGGAGTTAAAGAGTGAAGCAGGAAGGATGTTTGGGTGCTGGTTCAGGCTTTTGCAGGAGAAAGCAGCAATGGTTAAACACTGAGCCGGGCGCGCAGCGGAAGGGAAGCGGTGGCATGTGTGTGTGCGCGTGTACGGGGGCATCTGCGCAGCTCTGCACAAACAAACAGCAAAAGCAGAAGTCGGTGGCAGTGAATTAGCAGGCAGGGGACTGTAGAAAAATCCATACAGGAAGCAAAACAAAAAGAGAAATCTCAGGCCACAGAGGCTGAGGGCGCAGAGAAGGAGCTTTTGAAAGAGATGAAGCTCGTGAAGAAAAGTGTGCAATAGCCGCGAGCCGGGACAGCATCCGTGGGAAGGAGGGCAGGCTGCGTGTCCATGCACAGAAAAAAACCCAGAAGGTGCAATTATGCATGAAGCAACAGCGGGAGGAATTAAAAAGCAGCTTTTAAGGTAAGATTTTATCTCATCAGCTACTCCCAGCCACTTCCCCGTGGGGCTTGGGAGGGGGCTGGCTGGTTGCAGAGGCAGCCGGACCGCTGGAGCGTGTGATCCCCATGGGGAGCGGGGGTCAGGAAAGCCCAAATCTGGCCTGGGGGATGTTGGTGGGGCTTCAGGGGGGACAGTGGGGCTGTGTCCACACTGGCAACAGCACACGGCTATGGTCTGGGGAACAGCACCAGCGGGGGATTCCAGTTTCAGTGTTTTCCCCGTCGGAAAGGGATGGATTTGGAATGGAAGGGGCAACTGGGATTTATTTTAAAGCATCACCAAGGATGGAGCCCACTGGTGGGGGCACACAGATGCCTGTGGCTCCTGTGCCTCAGCCCCGCTCTCCCAGGGCAAAATCCTGCAGCTCCCACCTTCCCAACATCCACAAACCAATGGCGTGGTGTCTGTAAAATCCCAGCTGCCACCTCCCCGGGTTTCCCCAGCTGAGTGAGTGCCAGCCCTGGGCAGGGCTGCTCCAACACAGCTCTTCTGTGCTTGGCATGAGTGTCACCTGTGTGGGGGTCTGCAGGGCAAGGAGACCCCCCGCCCCGTCCCCGGCACTGCTGCCACCTGTGGAAGATGAGGGCACAGAGGAGCTTTTGGGTGACACAGGTGGGAGATGTTGATAGGCCAGAGGTGACAGTGCAGACCACAAACCAGCCCTTTCCTGGAAAAAGGTGCAGCAGAAGTTTATTGTCCTCCCACATCCCATGGCTCACAGCGGCGGCAACCACAGCTCCGCCATGTCACCCCTGGGATGGGATG
>NW_010137514.1:0-294 GCF_000699245.1 Pterocles gutturalis | reverse complement strand
CCAGCGCGGGCCCGCCCGCAGCGCCCCCAGGTGCCCCCCCTGGGATGGGATGGGATGGGATGGCACCAGGACAGCACGGGGACGGCCGAGCCTGGCCCATGTGCTCCCAGTCCAGTCCCCAGCCCTTCTCAGCACTGGAGGGACACTGTGACTGCTCCGTTTGTCACACATGAGGGCAACTGGGGGCCCCATGGCCTGATCCACTCCGCCGGGCGTGGGCAGTGCCTTTCACAGCGAGTTAATTTCCTTGAGCGAAAGGCAGAGGAAAATGATGAGAAATGGGGTTTGAGCCGG
>NW_010137513.1:43000-52565 GCF_000699245.1 Pterocles gutturalis | reverse complement strand
ACGCTGAAGATGCTGCAGATCCAGCCCGAAAAGGATATCATCGTGGAGTTCATAAAAAACGAGGACTTCAAGTGAGTTGGGAGAGCTGGGTTTTCCCTCTTTTGTACAGCAGGGAAACCTCCGGGTGGGGTGGGCCCTGGCTAGAGTCTGATCGCTAAAAGCATCTCCTTTCGCTTGACAATCGAAATGGCCATATATTGTTTATTTTAGTGTACTGCTTTTCCTCAGAAGCTTATGGAAAAAATGCCTTTTTATCTAACTATGCAAAAAGCTCAGATACACGAAAGAGTTTTCGTTCCAGGTATGTCCGAATGCTTGGTGCGTTGTACATGAGGCTGACAGGCACCGCCATTGACTGCTACAAGTATTTGGAACCGCTGTACAATGACTATCGCAAAATAAAAAGTCAGAACAGAAATGGGGGTAAGCACTCTTGCTTAGTTGTGGTTTCTCACTACCTCAGACATTACTTTTTGTTAAAAAAATGTATCATGCCAGATAAAAGTAAGTATTCTATTTAGTAACTTAAGCCTAAAAAATTGTGGCATAACTATCTTTTTGAAACCTCACTTTTACTCATTCATCTTTTGGGTAGTCTGTTGCTGGTTTTGCTGACTTGTACAAATGAGGATTGCCTTGCTGATTTTGCCCTCCCCGAGTGCTTGTTGGGTGCTGAAACGCAGTTCTATAAATATCAAAGAAGCACTGTTTGAGTGCTGGTTTAAGCATGGTGAATACTGTTGATATGGTGAATACTGTGCAGTGATTTCCTCTTTTTACAAAACAGGCCTAATTATTTTCCTCATCTTTGAGAATGATTTTAGAACTGTTGTTTGTCCAGCCCACTTGACATAAATTGTCTTAAGTGTTTCATCTTTATTCTAGCTGGTAATTTTGTGTTTTAAATGCTGTTTTCCCCCCCCCCAGAATTTGAACTGATGCATGTGGATGAATTTATCGATGAACTACTCCACGAGGAACGTGTATGCGATATCATTCTGCCTCGATTACAGGTTTGGAGAAGTAGATGGTTATTGAATTCTTAACTGCATCAGATTCAGTAGTTTTATCAGCTACCAGTTTGTTGCATAAAGCTACAGTATAGGCCCTTCTGGCACGTGAGATGCCTCCTTAAGTTGTTTGTTCTTATTTGGATTATGTAAGATAAAGTTATAATTTCTCCTAGAAACGATATGTTCTGGAAGAAGCTGAGCAGCTTGAGCCTCGTGTTAGTGCTTTGGAAGAAGACATGGATGATGTAGAATCTAGTGAGGAGGAGGAGGAGGAAGATGAAAAGGTTGGTGAACTGTTTTGCAAAGGGGTAGTTAAAGCTGGTGCTGAACCACCACAGAACACTTCATGGCCTATGAGAAATATTTGAGGGGAGGCACCAGGACGCTGCTTGCAACTCTTATCTCCCCCCTTAACATATTTTCCCATAAGCTGCTTGTGAGAACTTGTTACACCCTGAAGCAGTTCTCAGCTGCTCCATTTGTCAAGCTTTTCTGTCTCCTGAAATTCACAAAACTGTATCTGCTCTGTGTTTAACGTATTTCAGATAAATAGTTTTACATACATATGTAATGGAGAGAACTAATGGTGATGATGAAGTTTATTATGACCGTTGTCAATTCTACTGTAGTTTTTAAGAATCAACAGTATCGGATGCAGCCACATTAATTTCCAATTGGCAAGCTTAGGCACTCATTTCTGAATATGAAGTACTTGAGGATGGGGAACCTTGATTGCATGACTTCTGTAATTTATATTAATTGTTCAGAAATCCTTACTGATAGATAAAAACCTTGATGAAACAAGACTTACAGAACCTTGCCCCCCGCCATTGTTTCCAGCTGGAGCGAGCACCCTCTCCTGACCACCGCAGAAGAGGCTACAGAGACCTGGATAAACCTCGCAGATCCCCAGCTGTGCGGTACAGGCGGAGCCGAAGCAGGTCTCCCAGAAGGTGATGCATGGTTCTTGAGCAATATTTTTATGTATCGTACCGCAGACGGCTGGAGCAAGGCATAGAAGTGAAGATGACAATTCAGCCAGAATCTCTTACACCTCTCAGTTATTCAGTAATGCTTGAACTTCCTGGCCAACTTCAGCTAAATTTGACAATACAGTGAAGATATTAAGGAGAACCAAGTCCTTTGTTCCCATGTAAGCCAGACGCTGCAGAGAAACCCTGTTAATTGTTCTTACTGATAATAAGCCAGTAAAAACTCAATCACTGAACTCATTTGCTCGCTGTATGGGCCAGTCCAGAAGCATGTACTGCCTCTTGGGCAGGAGGCCAAACACACTAACTCGGGACCCAAGAAAGTGCAAAAAAAAATGGGGAATATTGGAAATGAAACAGCTGGTTCTGCTGATGATTTTTAACAACTTTTTCTTTTTTCCTCCAATTACAGGCGAAGCCGCTCTCCAAAGAGAAGAAGGTAGTCTTTTATTCTATTATTTAATCTTAAAATGTGTGCGTGTTTAGTACATCTGTCTTAAAAGCTTCCTTTCTCTCAGTCCATCACCACGTCGGGAGAGGCATCGCAGCAAAAGCCCAAGAAGACACCGGAGCAGATCCAGGGAGAGGCGCCACAGATCAAGATCTAAATCTCCAGGTATTTTTGACATTTACAGTTTAACTCTGGCAAGTCTTTATCCACTGCCAGAAAAATGTGTCACAGTATCAAGAAGGGAGCATAGGTGCTTAATCTGGCTTATAAAACTGCTAGTTGTATGAAAGCACAGCTGGAGAACTCCTTTAATACATACAAAATTACCTTGAGTATGTTTTTCACGTATTTGCCAGGAAGTTGAGTGCCTAATTAAGGCCTGGTTGTTCTGCCATTATCTAGGAGGCTTGGTCACTAGAAGCAGATTGCATTAGCAAAACAAAAAAGAATTCCAGGGTCTGTGGAAATAACTGTTCCCTTTTTATCTCATAGGGCATCATCGTAGTCACAGACACAGAAGTCATTCCAAATCACCTGAAAGGTAAAGGCTTGGCTTGTTTTTCAAGGGTGTCTGTACTGCTGTAGGAGTTCTTGTCATTTAACCTTGGGGTTTGAAGGTCTTCACAGAATGTTGGAGAGGAAATATTTCATACAGTGGCTCCCTCAGTGTTGTAGTCAAGTCAAACTACTGATACTTGACCATAGAAAGCACCACTTACTGCTATGAATCACCTTATTCTTTTAAAACAATTACTAGTACTGTGTCATATGGCTTTTTCTGTTTCAGATCTAAGAAAAGTCACAAGAAGAGTCGGCGAGGGAATGAATAACAAAGTAAATCCAGCATGCAGTTTAAGGACCTTGAACTGCAGTCTAATACTGTCCTGTTTGCTTTAAGGGACAGCTGAATATGTACTGGCTGCTTTAGCAGTCCATTTCTTTAATCCTTCTCTTGTACAAGTCTGGGTTGGTTTTTTTTTTTTAATTAAAAGAAAACTAAGGATACTTTTTATGTAGTTGGTTACTCATCCTTGTGATAGAATTTGAAGATTGTTTTTAAATTGTTTTTCTCAAGGCCTGTAAAAACCAGTGAAGAGCAATAAAAAAAAAAAAAAGGGGGTTTTGTCTTTAAAGGCTCCTTGCTGTTTCTTTCATAATACTTTTTTAGATGTTCCCGTTGAAACTGGCTTAGTTCTCAGATCAGGGCGTTGTTTTGACAAGCAGCCATTGCATTCAGTTGCCAGAGTGAGAGTATGTTTGAGGTACAAAGACTGAAGAGCTACCAGCCTGAACTACCTCAAACCTCCAGTACAGGAAAAGAAGACTGTCATCATCCAGTGTTTAACTTAAAACAGCTCTCCCAACACACAGCTGTTACTGGTTCCTCTAAGAACCACCCTTAAGTCTAATTATATGTTTCTTCTGATGCTACTCTCAGTTCAGAAGCTTCAAGCAGTACAAAGCACCACAACTCTTTTCAGGCAAGAGGTCAGTATATTTAAAGACAGCAAACCACTACTTGGAGCATACTTTGTGACCTACCTGTGACTGGGGACAGAATATGACACTGCTCTGCTCAGCTCTACCTTCTCTGCATGAAGTTAGCATTCATGGCTTTCAAATTAAGAATAATTAAGCTCTTACTCAAGTTACAGTTCTCATCTTAGTACATTTAATTACCTATCCCAGGAAAGCGGTTGTGTTAAGCCCCTTGTGCACCATCCCTTTATTCACAGACTTGCTTCAGGAGCAGGGACTGATCGGTTTATCTCCTGAATGCTGCATTGATGGCTTGAGCGTTTATGGTTTGCCCAATGTGTGTTGACAACACTAATAGTAGTATGCTACATGAGTTTATGGAAAGTCCTGCCTAAAATGGCTTCAGAGTAGAGCCAGATTTTCTAGACTATTTTCACATTATTTTTAAAAGTTTGTGAACAGAAAAGCAGATGTACTGTTCCCTCAAGTGTTTGATAAGAAAGACACATTGGCTCTGGCCAGCATATGCTATGATACCAGCATGGGGAAAAACAGGTGTATTGATTGTATGCCTCGTTAAAGCTGCTCATCTTTCACCTCTAAGATAAATAAATTAAAGCCTTTTTTATTCTGGTTTCCTAATTACAGTGAAATGCAAGCATGCATACAAATAGGGAAGAGGAAAAAGTCTTATGTCCTTTTTTTGCAGTTTTATTTTTCTTTTAAAAAGTTTTTTGGCACTACATAGTTCTGTAAAGAATAGAAGTGACAATTTCTTAAACACATGAAATCCCCTTCTAATTTTATTTTTTTTTAGAACAATATATATAAAGTCTGAAGCAACCAAAGTATGAATACAGCTAATAGAAAATAAAGAACTTAATTTTAAAAATTCTCTCTCTTTACAGTTTATCAAGATAAAACAAAACACAATTCCCCTTAAAAATAGGGTAATAAAATAGATGAAATTTGTATCACTCAGTTTTGTGATACTAGTAAAAACTATAGTTCATATCTATGTACAAATGATACAGTTTAAAAACAGTCTTAAATAATCTTGTATCTAAACATGTTGCATTAAGATTTTAAATCAGAACCTGAATTTTATTCCTCCCCTCCCCCACCCACGCACAATCCCGTTAAATTTCACTTTTTCTGTTGAATGTAATTCAGATTCAAGTGTGGGTGTCCTTGAGACAGAAGCGAGAACCGCTGGTTACTCTGCATCAGTGGACCAGCTAAAAGAAAATGGATTACAATTACTTCAGCAAATTAAATATATTTAACTGTGCTTGGCTAATTCAATGTACTAATCTTACTTGGAAATAAAGCCATTTACTAGACTGACACAAACACTATCTGTACGACTAACCCATTCAATGGGGCAACGCAGCATTTCTTTAACCCTATCTCCAAAATTCCCTCAGAATCATCAATGCATCATTTTGTTGCATTACTTCAGATATTTAACAAAAATCATTTCAAGGTTTTTAAAGATGGGCTACAGCCAATACATTAGATTTTGATAAAAGGGTTTGGGGCCAGTATCTCTCATTTTATACTAGGTGACCCAGCAACTTGGTATTGCAAAGCCTCCAAGTAAAATTGGGGCATAGTTTTTCTCTTAGTGGAGCCTTCCCCAATCCTGCCAGATGCTGAACACCTTTACCATCCACTAGCAGCAGGAAGAGGTGAGATACAGTCAGTCCAAAGTACCCTGAATAACTGATCCTGATCTAAATTTGAAATTTGCACTGCTTTGACTGCTGATGAGCTCGACTAGATAACCTCCAGAGGCCCCTTCCAACCTGAATTATTCTACGGTCTTGCAAGTTTTTATCCACTTAAGTCATTCCACAAGGCAAGGTACAAAAGCCAAATAAAATTAATTAGGACAAAAATTTCTTCGTATTCTTAACATGCTCATGGGCAAATCATCTTAGCCTCTATGGCAGCAGAGGTGGCTCTACAGTGAGACAGCAGCAGCAGGAAGAGGCTAGAAGCACAACAGACTGCAAATTGGCTCTGATTTCAGAATTTGATTTAACCCCTTCCCGCCCACAAAGATTTCCATCCATCCATACAGGAAGCCGAAGCGTTGATTTGACTCTTGGATTCATTATGGTTCCAGGGAGCCTAGCAAGTGAAACATGATTCCATGGGCTTTTAAAGCCTTTGAGACAGTAAAGAGACATGTTGCATGAGCTGTTGATGCATACACTAGTTCTAGTACCTTGAGGGTAGAAAGGTTTGTTCGGTGGGTAGCTGGCATTTCCCTGCTGCATGTAGTTCTGAGGCATATTGTAAGGCCACGCTCCTCGGAGGAGAGGAAAATGGGTAGGGGTCCCATGGTCCCAAGGGACAGAAGGAGGGTTCATTTTACCAAACTGTCCTTGGAAACCCTGATCTATTTTTCAATTGAAAGGGAAAAGCACATTGCAAGTTGAAATAATTAAACAGTAAGTCATAAATACAATTTACATCTTAAATAACAGTTTGCAGGGGACTTAATGCAATTAGTCTGATGTGCTACTCTTTTTTTTTTTTTATATACATCGATAAAAATTACCACCTAAATTACTTCATTATTCACTATAATAGAATTTACTGGGGGGGGGAAGACAGAGGATGAATCAGTATTAAAATCAAGACCTACAATTTCACTATTCCTAACTCATTCTCATGATGAAAAATACAAGGTCTGAACAATGTTACTAATATCTGATCCCACACAGATATTCACTATCACTGACATGGCTGTGACATGAAAGCTATTATCCTACAGCAAGAAATAATTCTCAGAAGATGTACACAGGAACTCCACTAATAACTGTATGCTTAAGAAACTTGACACGTAGATCATCGAACCAACTTTAAACTGCTTTTTAGAGAGAAAAAAACTTTTGAAATAAGTACACAAATTGTAAGCTATTCAATTTACAAATCCAGTATTACCGCAGCAGTAAGGGTGAGAAATCAAGCATCCAAGGAGGCAGGACACACAACAGTTGATGCCAAATGCTGTATCACTAATTCTGCTCTGTTTGTAGCTCCCAATTTTATAAGACACAGCAATGCCTGCTTATTTAAAAACTTGAATAATGTACATTCAAAAATTAAAGCAGTAAATTTAAGTAACTATCCTTCTCAATATATCAGTTCCCCTTCAAGATCATCTTTGAGCCTTTGCAAGTTTCTTGCAAAAGAAACTTGCAGGCAGCCTTTCACTAAATAAAAGTAAGCTACGAGTTTAAAAAGAGCAGTAACTTTTATACAATAAATCACGAAGCACGGCTCTGGAAGCAGTTGTCCACTTGAAACTTCTAAAGATTCTGCTTCTCATAAATTGTCTACTGAAAAGAAAGTTGTTCCTTCCAACTCAAGGCCATGTGAGCCAAGACAAAGTTTTCATGAACTTACAGTTCCCAAATTGTCCCGAGCAAGAAAGAAAGCAGGCTTCAAACAGAGAGCACACAGATCATCTCTACTGTGCGCCCAGCCAGTGACCCCATCTTAATGGCATCTAAGCCAAAAAGGAAATAAAACTGATAAAAATACAAAGAGGAAAAATATCACGACTGGGAACTTTCCTGGAAATACCAGGAAAAGAAGTGTGATGAGATTGGAAACAGGTGGAAGCTGAGGGAAAGGAAAAAAAAAATACTGTGACTGACAGCAAAAGAAAACTGGGAAACCTGCACAGGCATGAGAGTGGAAGCAAACAGAGCAAAAGGAAAAAGACTGAAGACGGGGACTGAATGACTACATGATGAGAAACGGGACTCGTTATGGGAGAATGGAGCAGAAACTAGGATTTGGGGAGCCTGTCTGAAAGAAGGCAACTACCTGGGCAAGAAGACTGGAAGGAGCGGCTTGAGAAAAGGTCAGAGCTGGGGTGGACATGGAGGAGGGGACAGAGGAGCCTGGACAGAGAATTAAGATCAGAAATGGAGGGAAAGACAAAGCACACTGAAGGCACAGAAAGCACACTGGTAGCAGTTTCTGTATCCTCTAAAATACATTCCCCACAAAGCTCTGAACAGAAAAACATGCATCTCCAGCATCTCAACAAGTATCTGAAACTCACTGGTGAATTATATCTCATCCAACACTGCTGGCTCAGCTGAAAATCTACTGTTGCTGTCAATCACCTGAATAGTGCAGAGAAAGGCTGCGCAGGAGATGTAAGATTTCCATCTCGTGATGAACAACTGAAGCAGTATATTGCATGATGGATGTATTTTTTTAAACACAGGAGGAGTTACACACCCAGAATAAATCAAAAGACCGTTATCACGTTTTAAAAGATCACAGTTAAAATTTAGGGACTGCCATGTTTTATGTTGCACAGAAAACTGTGAGCTTCAGTTACTCTAGACTGTTTTTCTCAGCCTCAAACACACAAACGTTCTTGGCTTTGGTGTGAGGCAAAAGACTGTTGCTCACTTGTCATACGGAAAGTCTGTATGAAGTACAGGAAATGACATCAAGATGAAGGAAATGAAACATGGCAGGATAAACTAGAAGAAAAAAGAATGCACAAGATCATGTTATACTGCACTAAACGCAGAGAGGCAATATTCAGCTTGCACAACCATAATTCTACCAGTCTCTAAGTTCGTAGTTGCAGTCTCAGCATTCATCTAATAAACCATATAACACAAATGGAAACTGTATTTGTGAGCATATTCACAGAAATGTGCTTTAGACTCAAACAATTATTAGAACATTTCTCAGTTGAATGCATGATTTCTCATGTGTTGCACAGCCATTAACGGCAGATAGGACCAATGCCGAAAATGATCCAACTTGCCTGATTTTTTCCTATGAAAATGTAAAGACAGTGAACGTAATGACTTAAGTGTCTTAAGCATCCTATTTTTAATATAAAACAAGTTGAAAGAGCTAGCTGTTTCTGTAACACTTAACATTTGTACACAAAGTGCGAGAGGTTTGATACAACAGAGAAGAGTTACCTGAATTCCCCACAGTGCCATTGTTCACCAGTGAGTTTGGAGTCACAGGATTGTGCCAGTGTCCCTCATGAGAAGTGCTGGGGATTCCCATGGGCCTGGCAGCAGGCTGTGCAAAGATGATACTGGGATCATTCAAGCTTACACTGCTCTGGTTATTTGTGGTGTTGCTGCTGCCAGATCTCATAGAAAATGGAACATTTGTAGAATGAGGAGGGTTACCCGGTGCAGAGTGAATAACGGGCCCATGAATAGGCCAAGAAGTGTTGGGAAGCTGAATTTGGTGGTGATGGTGCATCTGAAGTAGTCCCAGGTTATGCAAGGTGGAATACTGACCTGGGGGAGATTGGGGAAAGTTAAACAAAGGCAGCTGGACCTGATGGGGTGGCTGTGCACCCTGCTGTGGTTGCGGAACGTGCTTAGACTGGGATATTGGTTGTGGCTGAGTCTGGTTAATGGAGGCTGGCTGAGAGGAATTCTGTGTAAATTGTTGAGGTTGTGGAGAGTAAGATGACTGATGCGAATCAGACTGGAGGGGAAAAAAAAGTATGTATTTCTGATTAGTTCACTAGCTATTTAATGGTGTTTTTCCTTAATAAGCACCTACTGTATTAGACTATTCATAAAAAAGGCAAAGCATTCCCCAGCAACACCCCC
>NW_010137513.1:38609-42979 GCF_000699245.1 Pterocles gutturalis | reverse complement strand
TTAAGTATGTCCAGTTCGACTGACACCGATTTTCACCATCAGATAATTTGGTCTGTTAATATGGCACATCCCTCCACCAGAAACATCATTCTCAGCAAATATTAGCCCCAAGCTCTTCATTAGGCTCCTCACACATCTGTTTCTGATTTTTAGTCAGTCTTCCCCACTCTACGTATTTACAGTCAAGATTCTCATTAACTAATTACCTTACTTCTAAATAAGAGTGGTTCTTATTACTACAGACACTTTTAAAAATAATTCCAAACTAAGCTCCTAATATTTCTTTACATTTTATTTAAACTGTTAAACAAGAAATGGACACTCCAAAAACCCAGTTTCAACCTCCATATCATGATGTTAGGCCATGGCTGAAGGCAGATAAATAGCAATTATTACAGCCTTTGCAGAGCTCTTACAAAGCCTTCCCTTTCACCAGCAACAGAAACAGGCATGAGCCTATTTCATCTGTTTGGTGTATTGCAACTGAGCAGAGAAGCACTTCAAGAACTGAGGTGCCTGAGAAAAGAGTTCCCCAGTTTATCTGACAAAATTTGTTACCGATGTCTGGACTAACCTCCTCTGGTTTTAAGCATCAAGACAAGATGGTGATGGCATAAGACAGGTGCCTCCACAGAGAAATTCAAATGACAGACAGCTACCCAAACCAGAGATGATTACCAGAATCTCAGATCTCAATCTCCCCCTGGAGCTGCCTGTCTCCCTCCCTAGACTACAGCAGACAGCTAAGCTCCAAGTAACTCAGCTGCTGTCAAATATCTGAAGTTAAAGGTCTCTGCAGCTTGTCACTATCCATGAGTGCTCACCTGTCTGTTTAAATTAGCAGTCACTTTTCTTCAATAACCAGAGGCCTGCAGGACTTCCTCATGCTGGCCTTTCAGAGTATTCCTTATAGCAACATACTGCGCGTCTTTGCCTGGGCAAAAACTGAAGCCCAGACGCTGGGATTGCTTCCTGCTGCTACTCCACCTGTTCCTCTATGAGTGCCTCCTATGCCTTTCTACCAAACCAGGAAGAAAAGGTAAAACCTGGGATTTGAAAGACAATGACTAGTTTAACAGTTTAAATGTTATAAAAATGGAGCACATGAACTGACTACAGCCTTCCTGCAGACATTAAACCACCACAAGTGTGCAATGGACACGCCAGCAGCAAGAGAGGAGCTCCTGCTCCAGCCTCTTGCTCTACTTCCACACTCCTGCTTTCCCTTTTCTCTCCCTCTTGCTCCACTAACATTCCCCCCTTCCTACTCTCCTCAAACTGTCCCTGGATAGCACGTGTTTACCAGGAAATCCTGGCCAAATGACAATGATACAACACACAAGAGCCCATGACATTCAGATGACACAAGACTGTGCACATGAAGTAGGTCCAGTGTGCATGACGTGCCTGACTGTGTGCACCCACATGTCCAGCTTCAACTTCCCAAGCAGAAATACAAGGCTCTTAAAAAGATACTCCTGTGCCATGTGATAGCATGGTGGCAGTTCAACCCTTCACTTAGATGAGGGCTGTATCAGTCCCTCCTTAACATCATTATAGTAACAATTATGTCATAAAGTCTCTGTTACTGGAGCAAATATTCCAATAAATGCTTGCTCATCAGCTAGAAAATACTCTACACCTAAAGGAGCAAACTGAACAAAGAGCAAACTGAACAAAGAGCATTAGCAATCAGCAGCCCTGATTACTATGTTCACTTACTTGCCAGCTTCATTAGCAGGCATATGTTTTGCACACTAATAGCTTAAAATTAATACATTTCTGCTATATTCTATACTCCAAAAAACATTAAATGCCAACAGCTGTATTTGCTCAAATACCTTCTTGCTATCCATCTCCACTTAGAAGCAGGTAAAACATATTTTATCTAGTTCAATAGAGACTCGAACAAATTCTGAGAGAACTGCCAAAAATTTCCCCATTGTTCTGTTTGTGCTTCTACTGTGTTCTGGCAGACTTTTTCTCTGAATTAAGTATGATTCATCCATGTTCCCTGCCTGTTCATGATAGTCTCTTAAGATAGTTCTCTCAAACCACAGAGAGTCATGATAGTCACAAACCTAAGCCTTCAGCATGTTCATGATGAGCTACGCTTTACTTCCCTTAGTAACTCCAGAACATTGCCAGAATAACTAAGCACCAGACTTCAAAAGGCATCCTTGCTTAAATCTCAAAGATAGTGAAGCTGGCATTTCAGAATTGCAAGCTATCTCATAAAATCTGACTATGTAGTTTCCATATTGAAAGATCATAAATGCTCTCCAAGAGACACGACATTATAAACCAAAGTCTCATTAACTGGCAGAGAGCAATGTTGTCTTAATAAAGTCCAGAATCTGTTGAGAAAAAAAACTGTGCAAACCTGTTCCTAGCAGGGCCCAGGATCACTCATTTGCTACATCTTACTTACTTCAATACTACAGCTAATTGGAACTTACACATTCTGATGACTGTCTAGTGCGCAAGGGTCGTTCCACTTGCTGCTGACTCACAGCCACCAGCTGTGAATTTACCATGCTTCGGACCAACTGGGTGCCTAATCAAGGAATAAAAACGTTAATACAAAACAAAAGGTTATGGATGACAGAATAATGAATATAGAACCTAGTCAGCGATACCTTAACTCTGAGGTGACACAGAGCAGGTAAACCACGTTAACTTCTCCTCTCCTTTAAGTGGAAAGCTTTCCCTCTCCTGCTAACAGCTGACATTAATAGGTATAGCAGCTAAACCCAAAAATCAAATTCTGAGTAATACATATTCTAGCAAGAACAAAGCTCACTTTGCTATCAGGCAGGACCACGACTCTTTATACAAGTTTCCACACTATTGCTGTAAGCAGTGGGATTTTAAATAACAACAGCAGAAGCTTTTGAGCAAAGAAAGAAAAAAAGAACCAAAATAGAGAAAGAGTAAGGGATACTGGAATACAAAAAGCAGCAAGGTTCTCTCTGAAGTTCATTTATGATTGCTTTCTCTACTTTTTTCAAGTACTGCAGGCACCTAAGGGACCAATTTGAATGGGTTCACAATTAGACTTGTCTCTAATTACTAGCAGTAATTTGAAAGCTGGATCTAGCTTCCTAAAGCATCTGTATGCTTTTGGATGTGTTACTTTAAGACCACTGATTTTTGGTCAAAATACATTTACTTACCTCTCACAGATGATGGAGGGTTAGCTAACATTTGAGAAACATTTAGAAGAGGAAATGCATTCAGTTATTACTATTATTACTACTCCTAAATGCACCCACTGTGAGTGGAAGACAAATAATACAATACCCTATACTTACTGCTGAGTGCATTTTTACCCCCCATGCGAAGACTGTACTTCAGGAGGCATTCATTACTCCCCTTGAAGAAAAGCAACACTTGGACTAAAAGCTGTACTTACAATGACTGAAATAATTAGTTGCAGAATTTTTTTTTAAGATAATTACCAGGTCTGCATAGAAACCCAGAGAGAAGAGATCTCAAAATTTTCAAATGACACTAACAACACATAAACTAACTTACCTGGCACACTGTTATTTCTCTGACGGGTTTGTTTGAATTCAGGACAATCTCTTCTAACATGACCCACATCCCCACAGATGAAACACCTTTTCTCTCGTGTTTCTCTATCATCTTCTTTCACTTCTTTCTCATCATCTTTCTCATTCTCCTTTTTCTTCAACCTGAATAATAATTTTTATTAGCAACATCACAAAACCACAAAAAGCCTCTCTGTAGTGTTGTTATATTGGCATGTTCAAAGGAATGGCTACATAACCAACAGCTGTTACCAGAATACAAATATCTTGGGAATCCTAGAAAAACACTTTCAGAATCTGGGCTGGTTAACAACTTTTTTGTATAAACTTAACAAACGTAGAAGCTCCCCGGAGTTGTCCATTAGCTATCCGACTCTATTAGCGCAAAACTATACCTGCCATTAAGTAGGCTTAGCCTGACAGTTAGTTTAGGAGCAGTTCTACGCAACAATCCCACTGAGTCAGAATATATGCAAAACAAGTTATCTGTGTCATCTAGATATAACCTCCCCCTCACTGGAGATGGCATATTTCTCTGTGAAGAGTATATCAGCATCCTGAGCCTAGACACGATGTGAAAGAAAGCCCTGAGGCTCTTTCAAACACTCAGTACTAACACAACAAACAGAAGAAGAACTAGTAATCAGGAACGAAGACAAAAAATAAAGGTAATTTTCCACGCAGTATCTGTAGGATTGTTAAATATTAATATTATTTTGTGAGCTGTATATACAATTTGAGAGAGAGTCTGTGTGGCTGTGCGGTAGTAGCAGTTTGTGTGAAAAGCAGATTATAACTTTTTTTCCTGAAGCAGGT